>NC_143037.1:10997500-11000000 GCF_057628025.1 Oncorhynchus mykiss | reverse complement strand
TCACAAGGAGGATAAATGAGGTCAAGGGGATGCTACTCTTGTCTGGCCCTTCATTTGTTCCTCTGTGAGTCATACTGTGTATCGGCATCATCCCACGAACAGTAGTCCCCACATGCACTGTGAAAACTAGGACATTACAATAATATTCACAAGTTGTGTGTCAGTGGACCACTAGGCTATAAATAGGAGCTAAGTGCAATGGTCGGGTCACTCTGAGGAAGACGGCAGCTTGACGCTGAAACGTCAGTCACCTGTTTGCGTCCTGTACAATGGATCAAAGTGAGCTGAAATGAATATGTTTAATCTGTTTGTTGTTGAGTGCTCCAACTCCTTTCTACCTCAAATTAATCCTTTCGGAAGTTTTTCCGGGTAACCCCTTCTCATGATTTTTGTCATTTGTTGCTGAGATCCCCCTCCTTTCCTGTGTTTGCTGAAGTGTGAAGACCCACCTGAACTAATATTTACAAGACTTTGTTGCCACGTACTATTATGTGACAATGGTGATCGGAACCTCCTGGCCACATCAGGTCTGCAAGTCACAGTATGTTGGCTTGCAATGTGATGTGGAATATCTATTGGAGTCCAGCTACAGTTAGGACATCCAACAGTTTGAATTTGTTCGTCATTTTATTAGGTTTTTTTCCCAAAAATTCTTCACATGTCAAAAGGATAAATCAGAAATTCACGTCTTTCAATACATCATTAGGTTTAACTAAAACTATTCAAACAATAAGTAATCAATCCAAGTTAGATTAATCAAATGGTCAATGGTCAAAATAAAAAATCTCATGCAATCAATCATAAAAAAGGAATCCTTATGAGCAGCTCGTCAGTCCGCAATTTGTTTTATTTTCATTGCAGTGTCTTCGAGGGGTAGGTCTAGAATTTGCCATCGTTTGGAGCCTTGCTTACTTGGTTGGTCTGGTGGTGTGGTGTTTGTGTGTTTGTGTGTTTGTGTTGAGGAAGAGGAAGGGGCTGGCAGTTGCAGGACGGAGGTGGCAGTTGTGGTTGGTTGGTGCTGTGTCCTAGGTTGGTGCTGTTGGGTCCAGGAAAACCTGGGTTGGTGCTGGGTCAGGAAACCAGGAGGTAATGGGACAGGTGTTGGGACGGAACCTGGGAACCAGGTACTGGGGATGCTGCAGGTGCTGGGTCGGGATCAAGCAGACACACAAGGGAGCCCTAGACCCAGAGGTTAATGGTGGCACTCCCCTGTGGTCTGCTCGCTCAGGGTGTAGGTTAGATGTTTGGTCCTTCCTTAGTGCCTCATCTTGTGTTCTGGTGCTGGGTCTGGTGCTTGAACTGGGACTGGTATTGGATCTGCAGAGAGGAGGAAAACAACCTGAGGAGTGAGAAGACACACCAGGACCCTGGAGGTCAGTGATGGGACTCCCCTGTGGCATGCTCTCTCCGGGTGTAGGTCTTTAGTCCTTCCTCTGCACCTCTTCTGGTGTAGTGACTGTTTCCCGTTTCCGGTCCGGTTCTAGATGAATGGTTCCTGGATCTAGCCTGGTTCTGTATGAGGTATAGGTATAGAGGGGGAAAAGGGGGAGAGAGATGGACAGGGAGCAGGGGGTCTTGGAGGGTATGTCTATGGGCCTGTACTGGTGCTGGAGGAGGTATAGGTATAGATGGGGAAAAGGGAGAGAGAGATGGACAGGGAGCAGGGGGTGGTGGAGGGTATGTCTATGGGCCTGGGCTGGTGCTGGAGGAGGAGTGATGCAGCTGCAAGCCTGAGTACAGAGGGAACAAATAGGACCTAGCCCTGCCTGGTCATGGACCACTCACAAAACAGTTGGTAGGCGTGTTCAGTGTGAGTGCGTCCATGGGGGGCAGTTCTCTGTATGCGCCTTGTGCCTTCTTTGGGGAGGCAGCCATGGACCGTTCTTCAAGTGCCATCTTGTTGTGTTCTATCTCCTGGGGATATTGCCAGGGTCATGACATTGCAGATGTGGGCTTCTAGCAGGTCATTGGGTGGTTCTTGGCTGTCCGTGGGTCTTGATTTTCCTCCCCACAGACTGGTTGGTTGGTAGCCAGCCACCTGTACCTACTGATTGGTGGGATGAATGAAAGGGTGAAGACCATTATGATGGAATTTTTATTCACCCACGACCTGCATTCAGAATGACTGTCAGGTTGAGAAATATCAACAGAAGTGACTACCTAAACCATTTAAACTGGGACAACCATTTCAGTAACGGGTGTAATTAAGTTAACTAACTAATTGGATTCGTTTAGAAAATGTTATGTTATTTCTTTTCATGTAGCATAATATTTATCAATCAATCTATGTACATGCAAAAACACAGATAATTAAACCGTTCCTAAGAACATCTACCTGATGTAGAGCATGCTGGGAAATCTGATAATGATGGGCGTGGTTTTGATTGGAATGTTTTACTCTTCACAGAGTAAAACTGACACAATCACACTCTCACAATCAACACCACTGAGTGATACTTTCCCTCTTAAAGAATTAATAATTTAACTCCTGAATCAACAC
>NC_143037.1:10647500-10795000 GCF_057628025.1 Oncorhynchus mykiss | reverse complement strand
TGCGGTGTCCTGTGTGAATTTAAGTATGCTCTCTCTATATCTCTCTTTCTTTCTCTCTCTCGGAGGCCCTGAGCCCTAAGACCATGCCTCAGGACTACCAGACATAATGACTCCTTGCTGTCCCCAGTCCACCTGGCCGTGCTGCTGCTCCAGTTTCAACTGTTCTGCCTGTGATTATTATTATGTGACCATGCTGGTCATTTATGAACATTTGAACATCTTGGCCATGTTCTGTTATAATCTCCACCCGGCACAGCCAGAAGAGGACTGGCCACCCCACATAGCCTCGTTCCTCTCTAGGTTTCTTCTTAGGTTTTGGCCTTTCTAGGGAGTTTTTCCTAGCCACCGTGCTTTTACACCTGCATTGCTTGCTGTTTGGGGTTTTAGGCTGGGTTTCTGTACAGCACTTTGATATATCAGCCGATGTACGAAGGGCTATATAAATACATTTGATTTGATTTGAATTAGATTGTTTCCAAAATCCCAAAGCATCTCTTTAAACTTGTCTGTTATACAGCCTTGTTAAAGTGATACCAAAGAACCATACACAATTTAATTCATAGCTAGCGACCATGTAATTACAATACTCACTTTCCTACCAGACCATCAGGTCAGTGAGTGTGATGGATTAGCTACAGTAAGTTACTGTGCATTTTGCAATAACTCACTTGTTGACAGTAAGTTATTGAAAATTAAATGTTCACTTCCTGTGAACCAGCTGTCATTAAAGGTCATGAACTGAAGCTCATGATACCATGAACCAAGAGGTTGTGAGTTCAAATCCCAGGTAAAGACATGTTGAATAATAATTGCTGTGTAAATAAACATACACAAAGTATGTAAGATTAAAAGCACTGATAGTTAATCATGAGGAGTGATTTTTGTTTGCAGGCATATCATGGGAACATTTGAAGGTTACGTGATCACGTGGAAATCCACATGTGAAACTTCATGTGAAATATCATCACGTGAAGTGTTCCAAAAACACATGGTTTTACATGATTTCACATGTGAAAAACATGTGGAAATGTCACATGTGAATCCATGTGATTTCCCATATACTGTACATAGACTTGGAATCACTGGCCATTTAAAAAATGGAATACTAGACACTTTAATTAATAATGTTTAGATAATGTTTACATACTGCTTTACTCATGGACAGCTCCATGTCCATTGTCTCATGGACAGCTCCAGCTTCATTACCCTGGATAGCTCCAAGTAGAGTCATTCCCCTGGATAGCTCCAACTAGAGTCATTACCCTGGATAGCTCCAACTAGAGTCATTACCCTGGACAGCTCCAAATAGAGTCATTACCCTGGATAGCTCCAACTAGAGTCATTACCCTGGACAGCTCCAAGTAGAGTCATTACCCTGGATAGCTCCAACTAGAGTCATTACCCTGGATAGCTCCAACTAGAGTCATTACCCTGGACAGCTCCAAGTATAGTCATTACCCTGGATAGCTCCAACTAGAGTCATTACCCTGGACACCTCCAAGTAGAGTCATTACCCTGGATAGGTCCAACTAGAGTAATTACCCTGGACAGCTCCAACTAGAGTCATTACCCTGGACAGCTCCAAGTCGTGTTATTACCCCTCTCTCCAATGGGATTCTCTGCCTCTAACCCTATTACAGGGGCTGAATCACTGGCTTACTGGTGCTCTTCCATGCCATCCCTAGGAGGGGTGAGTCACTTGAGTGGTTTGAGTCATTGAAGTGATCTTCCTATCCGGGTTGGCGTCCCTCCTTTGGTTGTGCTGTGGCGGAGATCTTTGTGGGCTATACTCGGCCTTGTCTCAGGATGATGTTGGTGTTTGAAGATATCCCCTCTAGTGGTGTGGGGGCTGTGCTTTGGCAAAGTGGGTGGGGTTATATCCTGCCTGTTTGGCCCTGCCCGGGGGTATCGTCGGACGGGGCCACAGTGTCTCCCGAACCCTCCTGTCTCATCCTCCAGTATTTATGCTGCAGTAGTTTATGTGTCTGGGGGCTAGGGTCAGTCTGTTGTATCTGGAGTATTTCTCCTGTCTTATTCCATGTCCTGTGTGAACTTTAGTACTCTCTCTAATTCTCTCTCTCGCTTTCTCTCTTTCTTTCTCTCTTTCTCTCCTTCTCTCTCTCTTTCTTCTCTCGGAGGACCTGAGCCTAAGGACCGTGCCTCAGGACTACCTGGCCTGATGACTCCTTGCTGTCCCCAGTCCACCTGGCCGTGCTGCTGCTCCAGTTGCAACTGTTCTGCCTGCGACTATGGAACCCTGACCTGTTCACCGGACGTGCTACCTGTCCCAGACCTGTTGTTTTCAACTCTCTAGAGACAGCAGGAGCAGTAGAGATACTCTCAATGATTGGCTATGAAAAGCCAACTGACATTTACTCCTGAGGTGCTAACCTGTTTCACCCTCGACAACCACTGTGATTATTATTATTTGACCTGCTTGTCATCTATGAACATTTGAACATCTTGGTCATGTTCTGTTATAATCTCCACCTGGCACAGACAGAAGAGGACTGGCCACCCCTTATAGCCTGTTTCCCCTCTAGGTTTCTTCCCAGGTTCTGGCCTTTCTAGGGAGTTTTTCCTAGCCACCTTGCTTCTACACCTGCATTGCTTGCTGTTTGGGGTTTTAGGCTGGGTTTCTGTACAGCACTTTGTGACATCAGCTCATGTAAGAAGGGCTTCATAAATACATGTGATTGATTGATTGATTGATTGATTGATTATCCTGGATAGCGCCAATACGTTTCATTACCCTGGACAGCTCCAAGTAGTGACATTACCTTATATATCTCCAATACGTTTCATCACCCTGGATAGCTCCAAGTAGTGACATTACACTGGATGGCTCCAAGTAGTGTCATTACCCTGGATAGCATCAAGTAGTTTAATTTCCCTGGACAGCTGCCTAAGTAGTGTCATTACTCAAATCAAATCAAATGTTCTTTGTCACATGCACCGAATACAATAGCTGTAGACCTTACAGTGAAATGCTTACTTACAAGCCCTTAATCAACAATGCAGTTTTATGAAAAATACCTACAAAAATAAGAAATAAAAGTAACAAATAATTAAAGAGCAGCAGTAAAATAACAATAGCCAGGCTATATACCGGGGGTACAGGTACAGAGTCAATGTGTGGGGGCACCGGTTAGTTGAGATAATTGAGGTAATATAAACATGTAGCAGAATTATTAAAGTGACTATGCATAGATACTAAACCTAATGGCTTCAGCGTAAAAAGAGGGTACGGGTGGGGGAGCAATGCAAATAGTCCGGGTAGCCATTTGATTAGATGTTCAGGAGTCTTATGGCTTGAGGGTAGAAGATGTTTAGAAGCATCTTGGACGTAGACGTGGCGCTCTGCTACCACTTGCCATGCGGTAGTAGACAGGGCAGTCTATGACTGGGGTGGCTGGAGAATTAGGGTTTCCTCTGATACCACCTGGAATAGAGTTCCTGGATGGCAGGAAGCTTGGCCCCAGTGATGTACTGTGCCGTACGCACTACCCTCTGTAGTGCCTTGCAGTCGGAAGCCGAGCAGTTGCCATATCAGGCAGTGATGCAAGCGGTCAGGATGCTCTCGATGGTGCAGCTGTAGGACCGAGACAGCCTATAGGGAGGAGGCCAGGGACCTGGCCGTGTGGTGCCAGTATAACAAACTCTCCCTCAATTTGATCAAGGCAAAGGAGATCATTGTGGACTACAGGAAAAGGAGGACCGAGAACGCCCCCATTATCATCGACGGGACCATCAACGGGACCCATGCCAAATCTTTTCAGTCTCCTGAGGGGGAATAGGTTTTGTCGTGCCCTCTTCAAGACTGTCTTGGTGTGCATGGACCATGTTAGTTTGTTGGTGATGTGGTCACCAAGGAACTTGAATCTCTCAACCTGCTCCGCTACAGTCCCATCGATGAGAATCTCATCCGACTAATTAAAGAAAAATGATTTGTTCAGTTCAAGGTGAGTAATCGCTGTTCTGATGTCCTGAAGCTCTTTATGGTCATAAGAGACGGTAGCAGCAACATTATGTACGGTTGGTTAAGAGCCTATAAAACGGCAGCCATCCCCTCCGGTGGCATCTTCACAGTACTCTGGATAGCTCCTTAATCACTCCAAGTAGTTGCTGTGCCCTGGATATCTCCCGGACATTTCAGTGCTTTGGAAGCTTGCCATTCACATCCAGCCATTTCAGTACCTTGGACAGTTCTCTATTCACTCCCAGTCATTTCAGCACCATTTACAAAAGAGTATCTCTCAAAAAACTCTCAGCGCGTGACTGAGCCTGATGTCTTCCATACCGTCACAGTCACACTAACTCTCCACTCTCATGTTCTTTTCATGTTGCCATAACAATGAATGATGGGGCTGACGTTTAGCTTGAATTATTGAATGTCGTGGTTTCCAACCACTCACTGTACGATGGAAAGGACCTCTGAGTTCAACTGACTTTGTAGTAGTACAAAACCAGTTTTCTGGTTATTTTCTAAACTCAAGCAATTGAACGCAATTGATCCAAATACCCAAATGTCAGCTTTCATCTACCCATTACATCAGAGAGGTAGATATTGTGTTCAGAGTTTAGTTTTAGATGGATATTCCATCACTATCTGGGTTCACTCTATGTACCATTTCAAAAGGTGTGAGATAGAATCCTGCCAACTGAAACTGTGAGAACTGGCAGTTATATAGTTGGAGATTTAGGTAAGGAAGGCTATTTTGTGACTTTTCTACAATGCCTTATTTTCTCTAAGCTTACTGGAGGCCTTAATGCTCATGTTGTGTTCTTTGTAACTATGTCAACAATTACTCATATGATGTAAAAACATTGCTAACTTAAATAGAACAGGAATAGAACGTCCCCATCCCAAACACCACAAGGCAGGACTAATGGACTACTGAATGGCAGCAGCCACTCTCCTATTATTAACATGGTTAAATCCATATCACTCATGAGTTTCCTATTAACTTGGTAGTTGTTAGCATTAGATGTGCTGCCAAACCATTGGTTTAGAGCAGGGCTGTTCAATTCTGGTACTGGGTGGCCAAAACACTTTGTGTTTTCATCCTCTCCTTTTAAATAGGGACTGATTCAGACCTAGGGCACCGGGTGAGGGCAATGTGTCATCCCTGACTTAAAGCAATAATTGATGCTGCATACAATGTTCATAGATGAATGTAACCATGTACAACACGTCTCCTCTAATTGAGTGTCCAGTGCTTGGTTTGCACTCATACATTTGAGGGCTGACTAGAGTTAGGTACACAAGTACAATTCTGGATCATTCTGGATAATATTGTGCATAGACATTTGATATGTTACTTTCCATGTTTCTTCCCATGAATTATGTAGACTATTATTCTTCACGATTAAAATCCAAGCCCTTTATTCATTAATATGTTTTCCTTGTCTTCATGAACTAATTTACGCAAACATGACTCCATTAGGTTAATCCCGGGTGATAAAACATTAACACAGAGGAAAACGCATTTTTGAACTCTCCGGCTTCCCCTTCTGAGTAAGAGGTACCCTGGGAGCCTGAAGTTTAAGTGTTTCTTAGAGGGAGGAGCGGAAGGCACACTGGTTTAACATTATGCACACGAGAGCAGAATGTGTTAGAGGCATGAATACATATTTGACAGTGAGTGAGGCAAGTGGTGCACTTCAGAGGCGATGGTAATGCACTGAGCAACAACAGGTTGTGAGAGCGTTGGAGTGGAAAATACTCCTACAATAGGCATAGCTCTGTTGTTAAGGGACGTAAAACCACAGTTTCACTCCAGCACGTGACATGTAGTGATTAGAAGGTGTATTTCATATAGAGGCCAAACTCTATTACTCGCTGTATTATCAAAATGGTGAAGTTACGGGATGATTTGCCATTTTATTGCCATGACAATTTCCAACCATCCACTAGGGGCAACGCTAGTGCCTGTTATCATCCAATATAGGCTGGTGGGAATAAGGATCGGCTAAAACTGCCAGCCATGGCTCCGAGCATCACACGTTCAATCCCAATGCTACTCGTTTCGTCATATTAATATTTCTGTTTCAACCCTATACCAAACCTTATCCACTGAATTAATTTCTAAGCTTAAGACGCTTGTATAACCTTTTTCATCAAAGTCCAATAAAATAATTATGCTCTTGATAAACTCAATTGATGGACTTTGCAAAACAACAAACTGTGTTATAACAAACGTTAGTTCCTTGTAGAAAAGCCTATGAAGCTCCAGTATAGCAACAAAGACAAGTCATGTAAATTCAATAGTCGTAGCAGGATATCACAAGTAAGCATCATCGTGGCAATTAGCGGCCGTTGTGAAAGCGCTCTGTGACCAAGTGAGGATTCTAATTAACTGATCATGACACAATTAGAAAGAAAAACAATAAATTCTCACAAAGCCCCTGCAAATAATTACTGATCCTGGATATGAATTAGTTTGTCTTGTTAATGCTTTGTCAGGCTGAACGGCCGACAAATTGTTTTGACAAGGCAAAGAAGGAGAGAAGCAATCAGGACAGAGAGATTACTAGTAGCTGACTAGGCTATAGGTGGTCAAGCTGAAGACAGGCCTTTCTTATCAACACAGAGACTACAAATGTGCTTTGAAGGAGAATATAGTGTGGGGGGTCTTGAACCAGTGAGTGATCAACAATTGTCTCATCAAAAGTCCACAATTAACTCGATGCATATGAAACAATAACTGTTTGAAGAGTCTGATTGTCTATTGTGGTCTATTGTGAGTGCAGCCATATGGCTTGGGTTTATAAAATATATTTGTTTAGATGAAAAATGCAGAGTTCCAAAACTGTATGTAAATCTTGTTAACACCTAACCATGCAAAGACACAAATTAGAATCAAGGCCAACACACTGGTATGCTTGTCCCCACTGATTGGGAGTGCAAGTGCGTCAGTGGACGATATAAAATACCGTTTTCCTGTTGGAAAATGTGTTCTAACGACAATGAGACATCTTTTTTTATGACCGTTCTAACCTGGGCGAACTTCTCTTCACAACCTGAAGTAAACCTACTGTTCTAACCTAATATAGGTGGGCGAACTTCTCTTCACAACCTGAAGCAAACCTACAGGTTAATTGTTATCAAAGTGTTTTCATGTTCTTTTCTCCTGCATGATGAAATGTCAGCCAGGCAGGCATATCTTTTTTTTCTCTCTCTCTCTCTCTCTGAAATGTTATGGTTCTTTCTCGAGGTTCTTTCGGGATTTGGACCTACTTCCGGCACTCTTGGCTAGAACACTTTCATGTCTGCAATGCATTTTAAATACACTCCACACTACTATCCGTTTAATCAGTAAAGTGTTCATCCAAAGATTAGGGACATTGGCCAGTTTTAGCATTTGAACAACATTTAAAATAACTTGATATTGGATCAAATACATAATTAATGGATAAAACAGCATACCTATTTATTGAGTCCAAGTAGCTAAAAAAGAAAGATATTGTGTTTTAAATCTCAGAAGATCAGTACATTTTCCTTTGCAGTCACCAAATCACGATGATCAAAATTCAGAGTACAACTATCCAAAGGTGTTATGGTGAGTGAATGAGGACCCAAAAGCGAACTAACTTAAACAGAGCTTCTTTAATAACCAAACATAGGTAGGCTCAGATAGACCGGCAGATTCCGACAGGACAGGACAAGGTTACAGCAAACATGACGATAGTCTGGCTCAGGCATGAAACACAACAAACAAGAATCCGACAAGGACAGGAACAGAAACAGAGAGAGATATAGGGACCTAATCAGAGGGAAAAAGGGAACAGGTGGGAAACGGGGTGAATGGGTAGTTAGAGGAGACAAGGAACAGCTGGGGGAAAGCGGGGGAGAAAAGGTAACCTAACAACGACCAGCAGAGGGAGACAGGGTGAAGGGAAAGGACAGAGACAAGACACAACATGACAGTACATGACAAAAGGTGTAACATTATGGGTAATTACTCTCCTTTTATGCTTGTATATCTCACCAATAATTTTCATACACATCAAATAAAATAAAGCACATTGTGTGCAATATTCATTCATCGGTAACATTGAAATCCAATTCCATGCATTATATACAAAGGCTGGTTTGCTCATAGTTTTGTATACTTTCCATTGGCGCACTGTAACGGCTGTTAGAAGGAGTGGAGGACCAAGGTGCAGCGTGGTATGTGTTCATGCTTTTATTAGAACTGAACACTGAAGTAACAAAAAGAATGACCGAAAACTGAAACAGAACAGTCCAGTCCAGTCCAGTCCAGTCCAGTCCAGTCCAGTCCAGTCCAGTCCAGTCCAGTCCAGTCCAGTCCAGTCCAGTCCAGTCCAGTCCAGTCCAGTCCAGTCCAGTCAGGTGTAGAAAGACAGAAAACAACTACCCACAAAACCCATGTGGGAAAAAACGACCTAAGTATGGTTCTCAATCAGAGACAACGATAGACACCTGCCTCTGATTGAGAACCACACCCACCAAACAACAAAGAAATACAAAACATAGAAACTGAACATAGAATGCCCACCCTAGTTACACCCTGACCTAACCAAAATAGAGAATAAAAGCCTCTCTTTGGCCAGGGCGTGACACACACAAACACAATCTACAATAGAAATAAGGACAGGTGAATAGAGGAACACAACTGATATGAATATTTCGGTCTGAATCAGCCTGCCTGGTGTTCAACCTTCCCAAGTGCTCCAGTGTCACCCTGCTCCTCCGCACACTCCACTGGCTTCCAGTCAAAGCTCACATCATCTTCAAGACCCTGGTGCTTACCTACGGAGCAGCAGGCCATGGTCAAACCCTACACCCCAATCGAGTACTCCATTCTGGCATCTACAGTTGAAGTTGGAAGTTTACATACACTTAGGTTGGAGTCATTAAAACTTGTTTTTCAACCACTCCACAAATTTCTTGTAAACACACTATAATTTTGGCAAGTCAGTTAGGACATCTACTTTGTGCATTACACAAGTAATTTTTCCAACAATTGTTTACAGACAGATTTTTTCACTTATAATTCACTGTATCACAATTCCAGTGGGTCAGAAGTTTACATACACTAAGTTGACTGTACCTTTAATAAACAGCTTGGAAAATTCCAGAAAATTATGTCAGGGCTGTAGAAGCATCTGATAGGCTAATTGACATCATTTGAGTCAATTGGAGGTGTACCTGTGGATGTATTTAAAGGCCTACCTTCAAACTCAGTGCCTCTTTGCTTGACATGAAAATAAAGAAAATCATCCAGAAGTGTCTGGAAGGTACCACGATCATCTGTACCAACAATAGTACCCAAGTATAAACACCATGAGACCACACAGCTGTCATACCGCTTAGGAAGGAGACGCGTTCTGTCTCCTAGAGATGAATGTATTTTGGTGCGAAAAGTGCAAATCAATAACAGAACAACAGCAAATGACCTTGTAAAGATGCTGGAGGAAACAGGCACAAATGTATCTATATCCACAGTAAAACGAGTCCTTTATCTACATAACCTGAAAGGCCGCTTGGCAAGGAAGAAGCCACTGCTCCAAAACCGCCATAAAAAAAAGCCGGACTATGGTTTGCAACTGCACATGGGGACAAAGATCGTACTTTTTGGAGAAATGTCCTCTGGTCTGATAAATAAAAAATCTAACTGTTTGGCCATAATGACCATCGTTATATTTGGAGGAAAAAGGGGAGGCTTGCAAGCCAAAGAACACCATTCCAACCGTGAACCACGGGGCTGGCAGCATCATGTTGTGGGGGTGCTTTGCTGCAGGAGGGACTGGTGCACTTCACAAAATACATGGCACCATGAGGAAGGAAAATTATGTGGATATCTCAAGACATCAGTCAGGAAGTTAAAGCTTGGTGACAAATGGGTCTTCCAAATGGACAATGACCCCAAGCATACACCCAAAGTTGTGGCAAAATGGCTTAAGGACAACAAAGTCAAGGTATTGGAGTGGCCATCGCAAAGCCCTGACCTCAATCCCAAAGAAAATGTTTGCAGAACTGAAAAAGCTTGTGCGAGCAAGGAGGCCTACAAACCTGACTCAGTTACACCAGCTCTGTCAGGAGGAATGGGCCAAAATTCACCCAACTTATTGTGGGAAGCTTGAGGAAGAGTACCCGAAACGTATGACACAAGTTATAACATTTTAAGGCAATGCTACTAAATACTAATTTAGTATTTGTAAACTTCTGACCCACTGGGAATGTGATGAAATAAATTAAATCTCTACTATTATTCTGACATTTCACATTCTTAAAATAAAGTGGTGATCCTAACTGACTTAAAACAGGGATTTTTTACCAGGATTAAATGTCAGGAATTGTGAAAAACTGAGTTTTAATGCATTTGGCTAAGGTGTATGTAAACTTCCTACTTCAACTGTATGGTATTTTGGCCCTCCCACCCCTACAGGTGATCAGCATCCCAGTCATCCCAGTCAAAGCTTTTCTTTGTCCTGGCACCACAATGGTGGACAAAACTTCCCCCTAATGTCAGAGTCCCTGCCTGTCTTCTGGAAACTTCTGATACTCTACATCTCTAAAGGGAATCTTAAATAAATCCCAAGAGGAATTTTGTGCAGTAATTTTTACTGATTGCCAGAAACAGTGCACACAATTGCACATATTTCCTTCAGATGAAAACAATGTGTTCATATTCTGTGAAAAAAAAACACTTAACGGTGAATTTTGTCTTCACTGATGACATTTGTGTAGAATTTTTTACGAAAGGTGGTTTGTGACGGTGTTTCCCAACTTCAGTCATCGACTACTCATTTCTGTTGACAAGCACAACTTGTCAACTAATCATCAAGCCCTCAATGAGTTGAAGGTGAGTTTGTTCTGGGCTACAACAAAAATGTGTACTATTGGGGGTACTGGTCAGACCAGAATTGGGAAACTGGTCTAAGATATGCAAGTCAGGTACTAAGGCAAGAAAATGATCAGAAGTTCTATAACTATAGTAGAGCATTTGATCATTGCTGTTCTGCTATATATAAGTGTCAACACTTTCTATCAACACTATAGATATGTTTCAACACAGATCCAAGAATTGCTTGTACGCAACTGACAGAAACTGTCAAATAAATGCTTCAGCAGCCAGGCCTATGCAGTAGTCAAGTGGGTTGTATTTCCTAACCAATTAACCATCAGAGACAAATACAAGGTCCTGGACCGTTTGAATGTTCCGTGTTGTGATTGGAGTTGTTAAATAGTTCCAATGCTTTCAGCAATCAGCCGGAGCTGACTAATGCAGCTATTCGCTCTGTCTGACAGCCTCTAATTTGGCCTGCTACAATCAGGGAGCTCATATTATTGCCGCATCGATCTGTAATGAGAGGAATGAGGACATGGAGGGCCGCACGTGCACATACACATACACACACCCACACCCACCCACACACCCACACCCACCCACCCACACACGCACGCGCACGCACGCACACACACACACACACACACACACACACACACACACACACACACACACACACACAGACACAGACACACACACGCACGCACACGCACACAGACAAATTCACCCTCGTATCTGTGATCCCCCTCCAACATAGCAAGAGACTGTAAATGGAAACCCTATGAACAAACCAGAGGTGTCAGATCATTCCATTCCAGCTATTACAATAAGCCTGATCTGAAATAAGAGGAGTCAACCGCTAGTCTGTTGACAACAAATACCTTGTATTACCAATCTTATAGCTGCCATTGATGTAATCACTGTAATTACTTCCCGGAAGTTGATCGAATTTGAATATTAACGGTAAGCTATTATTGCTACCCCCCAGAGCAAAGTGTTTAAGGTAGCTAGCAGGTGAGTCATCCTTATATTCATACTGATGTTACGACACTGTGCTTTTACAGATGTAGGATCATAATTTGAGCCAGTTTGCCACAGCAGGAAAATAATCCTGCAGCAACAGGACATGTGCATAATTATGAGGATTATAATTAATAGACATGTTTTGTTGATACTTTTGTCGTTAGGTCAAGTCTGACATGTTAAAGTGCATACACTACAAGTCAGCAATAAAGGTGTGTTCAAATGAAGATCCTACATCTGTATTCAAACCCATAAACACAACTGTGTCTCTGCAGAATAACACAATGTATTAGCAGCCATTGGATTACCTAGCCAAGATTAATCATACAACCTCGAGCTCTGAATGCCTGCAGTCTGAATTGAGAGTTACGCTTTAGTGATGAAATGACCTGAGATGGGAGTGAATAGCTCCTATTCTATGATGATAAAGAGTGAGAGGAGTGCTTCGCTGTACCAAACACCCCTTTATTTACATCTCCCCTGCCCTACACTTTCACATAACAGGTTGGGAGCGACATCTGGGTGGCAGGTAGACTAGTGGTTAGAGTGTTGGGCCAGTAACCAAAAGATCACTGCTTCAAATATGTTAACGCTAACGCTCTGGATGAGACCATCTGCTAAATAACTATTTGAGAAACTCATTCTAATGTGTTTTTTTCCCTAAGTATAAACTGGTTTAATTCTAATGTTTATAAACAAAGTCAATGTAAACAAACACTATATGGCCTCAAAACATGGTTAAAACTATAATTTGTATATCATGGATGGTCAGTCCTTGCATCCATAGCTCTGTCTATTAATCTGAGAGTGGTTAAATTTCTCCAGGCCCACCCTTAGCTTCTTACCAAAACAGAGGGGGGCGCCAATTTTGTTATTGTTTCATCTGTGGATTTTCCCTTTAAACAGCTGCATATTATCAAGATATCAAATTGTCACCAACAAAATGGTAAACAAGAGGCCTGTAGCAAATGTAGCATATGACATTCAATTTTCACATGTAAATAGCACTTTTCAGCAGTGCTCAAAGCATGTCATTCCATGAGCGCAGCGTTTATTTTTCAACTCGAATCAATGAGCCCAATCAGTCCTCCATGACAACAAAAGCAAAGTAGGGCTGGCTAATAAGTCCTTAGTTTTGGGGTCATGCTCAGGTAAAACAATGTGGCTAATCTATACTTCCGTATTTCCAAATCCTATTCTTGAAGATCAAGGGGTATAACATTTATTGTAATGACTGGAATTCTGATAGACTTTGGATTTTAATGTAAAGATATAATTTAATCGTATTATTATATGAAGTAGAAGTCGATGGGTTAGAAGAATCCTACATAACCAACCTATAAAGTTAAATGTAACATCCATATATGGCCAGCCATGTAAACTTTAACATTGATTTATCCTGCAACAGGTGTTGTTCAATTGGTAACATACATTCTATGTCTTCTTCTAATGCTGCTTAAGGGAAAAGTAATCTAAAAGTAACTAAACGTAATCAGATTACGTTACTGAGTTTGGGTAAACCAAAAGTTACGTTACTGATAACAATTTTGGACAGGTAACTAGTAACTGTAACGGATTACATTTAGAAAGTAACCTATCCAACCCTGTAAATAACTCATATCAGTGTCGATAAAATATTCAAAATTAAATTAATCTATTGATTACAAAGTTGATGTCTACTTAGTCAGACCCGAGATACCACATTAGATATGGAATAAGTATCCTTCAGAAAATAGATTTCCCAGATTGCACAAGTTGTTATTTTAGCTTCATAATAACACATACCCCAGAAGGATTTTTAAGTAGTCTGGTGGTTATCGACCAGCTATTTGAGGCACAGTTTTCATGTGCCTTCGGGACAGTGGTGGATTTAAAGGGAAAATGATTCCTCTGCTGGTTACTTGATCTAAGATATCTGGATTTCTTTTGCCCTCCACATGTCCCTTATCAGTGTCAATGCCAAAACAGCCACATCATTACCAGAAAAGTTTTTCTACAATTCCAGTTTACTTGCTAATTTATATACCTACAATATAATACACCTCTATGAATCACAACAAGGCCAATATAGATGGCAATATCGGGAACACGAGACCACAATACAAACACTAATTACGTATTACATTCAGTAGGAATCGTACTTGATGTAATATGTATGATTGAAGTCTAAAACGCCATTAATTCAAACACTATGGAGCACAAAATACCATTCATTCGGTACAATCATAAAATATATACAACTCCAAACAATTATACAGCTTCAAACATGAGGAGGGAATGGAGGTTAGTCATGCCACTGTCATTGTCACTTTGCAGCCATTGTCACTTTGTACTTCTGCAGCTGTTGGAAAAAACAGATGTGCTGAGAACATAGAGAAGGTACACTCTTAGAAAAAAGGGTTCCAAAGGGGTTCTTTTTTTTGTTTCCTGGTACATCCTTTTGGGTTCTATGTAGAACCCTTTGTAGATAGGGTTCTACCTGTAACCTAAAAGGGTTCTTCAAAGCGTTCTCCTATGAGGACAGCCAAAGAACCCTTTAAAGTTCCCGATAACATATTTTTTTTTAAAGAGTGTGTGAACAGAGGGTTGTGGTTCCAAGTCACACATAACCTACAGTTCCGTTGTGAAAAGTAATGTTTCCCAGGAAATGGCTTTTCAATATAGGTGGCCAAGAAAAACAAGTTTTATGGTTAGCTGTTGAACAGAATCTCCAACACCGCAGATGTCAAGGTCTCTGCATACTGCTTTCAGCAGTACAAATCAGCCAAGTCAATCCATTATTATAGCGGTAACTAGACAGCAATGACGCTCTGGCTCTTCTCCTTTCCTCTGACATTAAAAGGAGTAAGAGTCATGTCGTATTCTACCTGGCTGTATACCTGGTAGTGACAATCCAATCAAGCAAATCAATACAAAGTGATAATAACCACCTTTAGTTATTCCCAAGGAGGAGTACAGTATACAAATGAAGGTAAAATACCCTTTAAACAATTCAAAATACACAATAAGACGGCTATAATACCACTTTAGGGAAATAAGAGCAATAACTAACGTACAACCAGTCAGTATGTCTCCACGGTGCAGTTTGGCTAGCCCATCCACACTCATCCTTGTTGAAAACAGATAGCGCAGACGCTCCATTGACTTCACATCTCCGACGGCCTAAGGAGCATCAATCTCTCAACGGACATTGTTGTTCTTTTAATTTGCACCAGCCCTTACCCCTTACCCCTTCTCTACTTCCCTCTTTCCTTTCCTCACTCTTAAAAATAGGGCCGCTGCTGCAGCCATGTGGATACATTTTAATAACGAGAAAAACCTGCTCCGCGTTTCAGGGCTAATATGGGTCTGCAGTTGTGTTCTGGACTAATAGGGAAGGTGGGGCTGCTGTTGTGTTCTGTTAATGGGTTTCGTAATGAGGAGAAAAACATGTACTTTCATTTTTAACCTCTGAAGTACGGAGACTTAATGACTATAGTGAATAGAACCTAATGTGATGATTAAAGTTGGTTGAAAATGATCTTAATGAGTCTTAATTGTATGTTAGTCTATTGATGTTAATGACATGTTCTTTTGAATGAAGACATGTTCTTTTACAAAATCAAATCAAATGTTATTGGTCACATACACATGGTTAGCAGATGTTAACGCGAGTGTAGCGAAGTGCTTTTGCTTTTATTTCCGAGAGTGCAGTAATATCTAACAAATCATCTAACAATTCCCCTGCAACTACCTAATACACACAAATATAAAGGGGGGAATGAGAATATGTACATATAAGTATATGGATGAGGGATGGTTGAGCGGCATAGGCAAGGTGCAATATATGGTATAAAATGCAGTATATACATGTGATATGAGTAATGTAAGATATGTAAACATTATTAAAGTGGCGTTATTTAAAGTGGCATTGTTTAAGTGACCAGTGATTAATTTATTAAAGTGGTCTCAATGTAGGCAGCAACCTCTCTGAGTTAGTGATTGCTGTTTAGCAGTCTGATGGCCATGAGATAGAAGCTGTTTCTCAATCTCTCGGTCCCAGCTTTGATGCGCCTGTACTGACCTCGCCTTCTGGATGATAGCAGTGTGAACAGGCAGTGGCTCGGGTGGTTGTTGTCCTTGACGATCTGTTTGGCCTTCCTGTGACATAGGGTGCTGTAGGTGTCCTGGAGGTCAGGTAGTTTGCCCCCGGTGATGCGTTGTGCAGACAGCACCACCCTCTGGAGAGCCTTGCGGTTGAGGGTGGTGCAGTTGCCGTTCCAGCCCAACAGAATGCTCTCGATTGTGCATATGTAAAAGTTTGTCAAGGTTTTAGGTGACAAGCCAAATTTCTCCACCCACACAGACTCCACCCACACAAACCATTTCAGTTTGTCTGTGATGTGTACTCCCAGGAACTTGAAAATTACCACCATTTCCACTCCCTTCGATGTGGATAGGGGGATGCTCCCTCTGTTGTTTCCTGATGTTCATCTCCTTTGTTTTGTTGACCGTTGAGTGAGAGGTTGTTTTCCTGACACCACACTCCGAGTGCCCTCATTTCATCCCTGTAGAACATCTAGTTGTTGTTGTTGATCAAGCCCTCTACTGTTGTGCCATCTGCAATCTTGATGATTGAGTTGCAGGCGTGCATGGCCATGCAGTAGTGGGTGAACAGGGAGTACAGGAGCACACACACCCTTGTGGCTGAGCACAGACCCTTGTCGGGCCCCTGTGTTGATGGTCAGTGAAGTGGAGATGTTGTTTCCTACCTTCACCACGTGGGGACGGCCCGTCACAAAGTCCAGGACCCAGTTGCACAGAGCGGGGTTGAGACCCAGGGCCTCCAGCTTGATGATGAGCTTGGAGGGTACTATGGTGTTGAATGCTGAGCTGTAGTCAATGAACATGTTTTCTCAGTATTATTATTTTTGTCCAGGTGGGATAGGGCAGTATGGAGTGTGATGGAGATTGCGTCATCTGTGGACCTGTTCGGGTGGTATGCAAATTGAAGTGTGTATTGGATGGCAGGTAAGGTGGCAGTGATATGATCCTTGACTAGCCTCTCAAAGCACTTCATGATGACAGAAGTAAGTGCTATGGGGCGGTAGTCATTTAGTTCAGTTATCTTTGCCTTCTTGGAAACAGGAACAATGGTAGCCATCGTGAAGCATGTGGAGCAACAGCCTTCCGAGGGTTATAACATGTTTAAATGTTTTATTCACGTCAGCCACAGAGAAGGAGGTGGGGGGGGGGGGGCAGTCTTTGTTAGCGAGCCGCAACGGTGGATCTGTATAATCCTCAAAGCATGCAAAGAAGGTGTTTAGTTTGCCTGGAAGCAACTGTCATGGTGTCCATGACATGGGTTTTTGTAGTCCGTGATTTCCTGTAGACCCTGCCACAAACGTCTCATGTCTGAGCTGTTGAATTCTGCTGTTGACTCCACCTTGTCCCTGTACCGGCATTTTGCTTTTTTGATTGCCTTGCGGTTGGAATAACTACATTGCTTATATTCATCCATATTTCCAGACCTCTTTCCATGGTTAAATGCGGTGGATCGCGCTTTCAGTATTACGTGAATGCCGCCATCCATCCACGGTTTCTGGTTAGGGTAGGTTTTAATAGTCACAGTGGGCACAAAATCACCAATGCACGTGCATTCGTATCAGTCAATGTTATTCTCTGGAACATATTCCAGTATGGGTGATCAAATCAATCTTGAAGAGTGGCTTTGAATGGTTCTAATCACTGGTACATCCTGTTTGATTTTCTGCCTATAAGATGGAACGAGCAAGATGGTGTCGTGGTGAGATTTGCCGAAGGGAGGGCGGGGGAGGGCTTTGTATTTATCGTGGAAGTTAAAGTAGCAGTGGTCGAGAGTATTAGCCCTGCGTGTCATGCAAACATACACATTAGATCATGCATAATGTATGTGATATAAACTGCCAAAATGTCCTTCCAATGCCAAGAGGCGGGCCTTTTAAATGTTCTTTCCATGTTCTTTCCCGGGACCGACACTTGGTTCTTCCAGCCATGCACTGCAGACGTCACAGTAAAACTCCTTATAGGGAATTTTTATCGCACTCAACTTGTGTTCTGATTTTGAGGGGCTCCCTGATTAATTTTCTATGACAAAAGGGGTTCCTTGACCCCATAAAGTTTGAGAAGCCCTGATTTAGAGGTTAACTCCAGATGTTAACTTTACAGCATACACTAATTGATATGACCATCTTAAAACAATTCCATATGTTAGCTTGACTGTATGCTTGAGATACAACCTGGCGTAGAGAAAGTCTAAGACGTATGGAACCAGTGGAACTTGAGAGCTGTTTTGCATTTCTTTTATCTCTGAGTCTCATTTGAAGTGTTAAAGACCTACGTTTTGCCAGTCAACTATGCGATCATGTGCATTTAGGGGGAATTGAGAAAAGGAAATCAGCCATCGCTTCAATATAATGACAAAGCCAAGATAAACAACGAGAGTGGTTTAAAGCCAAGGGAAATTGCTTGGCTGTCTGTGTTTTTACCCAGACAATGTGCGTTATGGGAAACTGCACCACTGAAGAAATGGTGATAAAACATAATGCTTCTTCTTTATTATAGTCAGGGTTATATTTGGTCTGACGTGCTCTCGCCCTTGTCCTCTGTCTCTATATCTCTCACCATCGTTCTCTCTCTCTTTCTCACAGAGCACTCTCTCCTTCATTTCCTAAAAGCAGTCAGCACCCAGTGTTCCAGTGTTTCAGTGTTCTAGTGCAAGTACTCCCAAACTTGGGTACGCGCAACGCCAAATACGGCAAATAAAAATGTGATTCACATGCATTTTTTTAAATAATAATAATAATACAAATAAATACAATTCTTCACATTTTCAAACAGTACATTTATATTTTCCAACAGGCCTATACATTTGGGTGAGTTTTTTTTCTCGCCTGAGTAGCCTCATTTCACTGCCAAAAATAAAATAAACATTTTAGTGTTCAGCAAAATAACAACACAATGTCAAATACAGGTAGGCTAGTAAAATAATTAACATCCAATCATGTTAAGCGTTTCTCTCTCGTGGGAAACCTTCCCTCTAGCGCAGACATTTTTAAACGAAACATGACAGTTTGAAAAATAAGCCACCTGAGTTTTTTAATCGAGAATAAAGACGACTTTCAAGAAGTAAGACATGTAGAAAAGCAACAGATACTATTAATAAGAAGGGTATAGAAGGGTCTTATATGGTGAGCTAGGACAGGCAACCCCCATACTATTGTTAATTCTTCCTGCTGCCGCGGATATGGCTGGGGCGATGCTGGGGGAAAAGGCCAAAAAAGCTATACAGACAATGACTTCATCAAACAACACTGTTTCACGACGCATCAGTGACATGGCAGGAGATGTTTTGAAACCATTTCTGCGTTGCATACAAGCCAGTGAATTATACACTTTACAGCTGGATAAGTTAACAGACATGGCAGGCCTGGCACAGCTCCTGGTATATGTTCATTATGTTTATGGGGGGTCAATTGAGGAAGACATCCTCTTCTATGTTTAAGTACTGAACAGCTTTGTGACATCATACAACAGCATTAAAAACATTTTCCAAACCAGCAGAGGTGTCACAAAAATCAGAAATAGAGATAAAATAAATCACTTACCTTTGAAGATCTTCCTCTGTTTGCAATCCCAAGGGTCCCAGCTACACAACAAATGGTCGTTTTGTTTGATAAAGTCCTTCTTTAAAACCCAAAATAGTCAGTTTAGTGGGTGTGTTTGATTCCGTAATCCACCCGTTCCACTTGTTCAAAATTCAGACAAAAGAATCCCAAAAGATACCAGTTAACTTCGTCCAAACAAGTCAAACAATGTTTCTAATCAATCATCAGGTATCCCTAATATGTAAATAAATGATCAAATTTAAGACAGAATGTAGTATGTTCAATACCGGAGATAAAAAAACAAAGGTCATCGCCTTCATCCATGTGCGCCACAAGACTACAGTCCAAATGAGAGCCACATGGAAAAACTACAACTACTAACTCATTTTTCAAAAAACAAGCCTGAAACCCTTTCTAAAGACTGTTGACATCTAGCGGAAGCCATGGGAACTGCAATCTGGGAGGAATTCCTTTGAATATCCCATAGACAAGGTTTTGAATGGACTGTGACCTAAAAAAAAAATATCTGGATGGATTCTCCTCGGGTTTTCACCTGCGATATCACTTCTATTATACTCACAGACATTATTTTAACAGTTTTAGAAACTTCAGAGTGTTTTAAATTCGATGCTACCAATTATATGCATATCCTAGCTTCTGGGCCTAACAGGCAGTTTACTTTGGGCATGTTAGTCATCCAAACTTCCGAATACTGTCCCTAGCCTTAAGAAGTTTAAAGCAAGGCCCCCAAACACTCATGTATTTTCTGCATTATGCAATGATATGGGCAGCGACCATGTAATGCTTTTACAGAAGTGCGCTGGTCATCAAGGGGCAACGTATTGACAAATTTTCATTTTTTTTATTGAGAGACAAGCTTAAAGTTTTCTTTACTGACCATCATTTTCACTTGTCTGACGGCTTGCATGATGATGAGTTTCTCACATGACTGGCCTATCTGGTTGATGTTTTTTTTTTTTTTTTTTTGCATTTTCCAATTAAGAGCATTCAAAACAAAAGTGAAAAGATATTAGACAACGATAGGACAAAGTGACAGTAACGAGCGTAACAAAAAAATTATTATATATTCTAACTATATATACAAACATACAATGAGAAAATAATTATAATGAGACATTGGATTACCTGCCGTAGGCTACATATTATACATTACGTGTGAAACATTATGTGAGGATTATATAGAGATTCAATCAATGAGATGTGGGGGGAGATTCTCCATATAGTCAATAAAAGGTTGCCAAATTCTGTAAAATGTCTTTAACTTATTCCTCAAGCATGATAATGAGTTTCTCACACGACTGGCCTATCTGGTTGATGTTTTTTCTCACCTGAATGATCTGAATCTAGGATTACAGGGACTCTCCGCAACTATATTCAATGTGCGGGACAAAATTGAGGCGATGATTAAGACGTTGGAGCTCTTCTCTGACTGCATTACTTAAAGGACAACACATAGGTCTTTCCATCATTGTATGATTTTTATGTGTGCAAATGAACTCAAGCTTACAGACAATTTCAAATGTGATATAGCGAAGCACCTGAGTGAGCTGGGTGTGCAATTACACAGGTACTTTCCCGAAACGGACGACACAAACAACTGGATTCATTATCCCTTTTATGCCCTGCCTCCAGTCCACTTACCGATATCTGAACAAGAGAGCATCATCGAAATTGCAACAAGTGGATCTGTGAAAATTGAATTTAATCAGAAGCCACTGCCAGATTTCTGGATAGGGCTGCGCACAGAATTTCTAACCTTGGCAAATCGCGCTGTTAAGCCACTGATACCCTTTGCAACCATGTACCTATGTGAGAAGGAGGAGCCATACCATTGTGCACTTTAAATGGGTGAGTTAATAGATCATCAAACAATTAAAGAGAAACCATAGCAATGTGCACTTTAAACAGGTGCATGAATAGATCGTCACATAATTATTAAGGAGAAACCATACCACTGTTATATTACCATAACTACAGTAGAGGATTCCATGTTAGCCACCAGGTTCAACACCATGTAGGCTAATCTTCCTGTTTTACAAAACATTTGGAAGTAAATCTCTCTAATTAGGGTCCTAACAATGCATTGCAACAATCGGCAGAGAGAAGAGAGAGCAATGGGTAATTGGGTGCCATTTATCTGCACGGTCATGTGAGGAAGGTTAAAGCTCATTGGCACACTGGGTGTCAACGCAAAAATGAGGCATTGTTAGTGTTGTGGTATGGTGCTGTTATTTGTCTTTCAATCCAGATAGCTTCATAAAGAACATAAAGAATACGTGACATTTACTGGGTAGAGATTGTCGCCTCGTTTTATGGAAAAACACATTTTCTGAGAACATATTCCCCAGTGGCATTACTCTCTATGAGTCACACGCTACCAACATATCCCTCTCCCTCCCTCTCTAGATGACCGTTTCAACCACATTCAACATGCTCCACATTAGTACTGAGTGCTCAGATAAGCAGTGTTCTTCTGTCAGTTAATTGGGGGAGCGTTTTAAACCTGATCTGAAGCCATTTAGTGGTCTTTTAGTAGCCAATTAACTAACAAGTGCAGCTATGGGACCTCAAAGAATCCCTGCAGACAGCTCCAGCGGCAGAGAGACACATGTTGTTGTTGGAGCTGGTTAGGCTGGGGGCGAGGATGGGTTTTGTTGTGTTAAGGAGCGGTGGGATACTGCTAGGTTTGGGGGGGAGGGCGGTTCTTTAGAAACTCAAACCAACCCATGGTCTCCAGGGAGAAATAACCCAGTCTCCAGTGACAAGATGACCCTGGGGGAATTCCCTTCTTGGTATGATTCAGTACAATTACACCCCCTAACCATTTTTGGGAATGCACTGAAAGTCGTCTTTGCAGACTCACCTATACAGCAAGTACTGTACTTGGAATTACGCATCATTAATCCCATTAATATGAGCGAGAGGAAAGGATAATGTGGATAATGGAGCCGGGGGAGTCGGTTGTATGTGCAGTATTTACATTCCCCCATATAGGGTCGATCTGAATTTTTTCACACTACATGGCTAGGTCCATTTTATAGCTCATTCTAGTCAGGAAACTGTTGAGATCACATTCCACCAATCGTTCTGACTAATAACTACGCAGACTACAGTACCATAATGAGAGAAAGGCAGGGTGAAGGTAGGAGGTGGGATTGTGGCTTGCCTGCTGTTGTGCGCTAATGCATTGCAATGTAAAACTTTGCGTTCTTCATGTCTTTGAGACTGAGGGAGAAACATGAATGGGGATAAGGGGGATAATCAAACAGTAGCATATGGTCTCTGTCTCTCTGCGCCTGACCAGAATTGTAATTATTCTCCGGTTTACACGGATAAGATATTCTGATGTGCCCTATTAAAGGTGCACTATGCAGAAATTGCCATTTCCTAGTTGCGAAAATGTTAATTATTTTCCTAATTTCAGTTTATGTTACAAAATAAGCAAGTATAGTGTAGAGATTCATTGTAGCGTCTAAACAGCTGTGAAATAGATTTCCCATCACCAAAAATATGAAGTATGGTGTAGAAAACTGAAAGAACAAAGAACAGATCTACCACTTCTTACGTTTACATTTGTACATTTTTGTCATTTAGCAGACTTACAGAGCGACCTGCAGTTTGCATATTCATGGTGATACAACCACATACTGTATCACAGTCATGGTAAGTACAGTTTTCATCAATAAAGTAGCCATCAGCAAGGCCAGAGCTAGTGGGGGGGAATCAAGTGTGAGTGTTAGCTCACGAAAGAGCTTGGACTGGGCTGAGTGGGAGCTGCCTTCCCATAGAGGTGGGAGGGCCAAGACACCAGGTTGGTGTGTAGGGTTTGAGCAGAGCCTGAAGGTAGGGAGGATAAAAGAACAAACACAATTTGTGTTAACAACTCCTTGTTAAGGCCAAGAGGAGACAGTGTGTTGAGCCTGTGGATCCAGAAATATTCCCTTTTGAAGAAGATTCCTCTCAATGTCCCCTCCCCTGTGTGACATCTTGACTATTTCTATTCCCATGTATCTCAGAGAGCCAATAGGAAGTCCAGCTTGCACAGCAACCAAATTGTTTGTCTCACCTGTATGTATCTTGCTGTGATGCTCGCTGATCCTTGTCTTAAGGCTTCTAATGGTTTTCTTATGTAAGACAGACCACAAGGACATTTCAACATGTAAATAAGATTGGTGTACATGCAGGTAGTCAGGCCCTTGATCTTAAATCTTTGTCCTGTGTGGGGGTGGGTAAATTAGTTACATTTGAACGTAAAACTGCATTGAGCACATTGGCCACATTTGTAATTACCCTCCGGAACCTTGTCCCAAAAAGTTTCCCTTTTCTCTGGTGGGTAATCAGATTTCACCACAATATCTCTCACGTTTGTTTTTTGTTTTTAAACCATACGTTGGGGATATTTAAAAATGGGTTACAATTGTGGGTCAGTATCAATAATGTACCAGTGCGTCCTGATGATGTCCTTAAATGCCTTCCTCAATGGTGAGTATTGGGTAATGCATGATGTCTTTAAATGCCTTCCTCAATGGTGAGTATTGGATAATGCATGATGTCCTTAAATGCCTTCCTCAATGGTGAGTATTGGATAATGCATGATGTCCTTAAATGCCTTCCCCAATGGTGAGTATTGGATAATGCATGATGTCCTTAAATGCCTTCCCCAATGGTGAGTATTGGATAATGCAAGATGTCCTTAAATGCCTTCCCCAATGGTGAGCATTGAATAATGCATGATGTCCTTAAATGCCTTCCTCAATGGTGAGTATTGGATAATGCATGATGTCCTTAAATGCCTTCCCCAATGGTGAGTATTGGATAATGCATGATGTCCTTAAATGCCTTCCCCAATGGTGAGTATTGGATAATGCATGATGTCCTTAAATGCCTTCCCCAATGGTGAGTATTGGATAATGCATGATGTCCTTAAATGCCTTCCCCAATGGTGAGTATTGGATAATGCATGATGTCCTTAAATGCCTTCCCCAATGGTGAGTATTGGATAATGCATGATGTCCTGCTTTTTCTTTGACTTTTGGTTGAAGGCTTTCCATCTGTGTTAGTCCTTCAAAACGATCATTGGCCTGTTTTACCCAATTGTCTTTGTACCCCCTTTCCTTAAGCTTTTATGTGAGGTCGTGGTCTGTTCCTGATGAGAAACATCAGAGCTGCATATTCTTCTGATATGACTGAATTGACGTATAGGGAGACTTTTAATAAGTGGACATAGATGAAAGCTGTTGCCTCTAAGGAGGGTATTCCTGTCCGTAGGTTTCCTAAAGAGATCTGTAGAGAGGGAGGGTTTGTCCTTAATAACATAATAACATAACATAACATAACATAGGTAGAGATATTCTCTGTCTGAGATCCATTACTACTCACAATGGGCCTGCCTGGTATAGCTGGCTTCATGCTCTTGTGAATTTTGGGTAGAGCGTATTTGACAGGTGTTGTTGGGCATTCAACTTTCACAAACTCATATCTCCCCTTCATTCAACAATTTGTCATGGATCAGAGACGTGAATTGATTAGTAGGGTCCTTTGGGAGTCTTTTGTAAAAGTTATCATGACTAAGTTGTCTCAGAATTACCTTTTCATAGTCTGATACATTTAGTGTCATTATTGCACCTCCCTTGTCGTCAGGTTTTATAATGCTACTGGAGTCATTTTTGACAGATCTATAACATACAGACCTATGTGAATTCTGTCGGGTCGCCCAAAAACACACATATTGCAGTTTTAAGCAAAGAGGACTCTGTTTAGACACACTCCATAATTATTTATCTCCATGTCTTATCCTTCTCTCTCTCCTCCCCTCCTCTCCTATTCTCTCTCCTCTCCTCTCCTTGTCCTCCCTTCCGTAGGATATCTCATCCACCAAACTCCTGCTGTCTGTGTCCCCTCCTCTCCTCCTCTTTTCCTCCCTTCCGTAGGATATCTCATCCACCAAACTCCTGCTGTCTGTGTCCCCTCCTCTTCTCCTTTTGTCCTCCTTTTCTCTTCCACCTCTACTCTGTTTCTTCACTCCTGGAAGGATTTTCCTCTTGTGTCCTCGCCTCCTCTTCTCCCACTCTCCTCATCTTTATCTCTTTCATCCCCATCTCTTTTCTTTGGCTCTCCTCCTGGAAAATGGAACCCGTCCTCTCCCCATGTCTCTTCCACCTTCATATCTCCTGTGTGTCTGTGAAGCTGCCAGTCGGAGTGTTCAAGTGTCCCACTGTGAATTCCAAAACGGCTTAATGTGTAAAGAGGGATGTCTGTGGGTTGGAAACTTGGGGGTGCCCCCTGTGATGGTGTGGGAATTCACCAGCATTAGGTTCCTCAGCCGCAATCCCAATTTGTGTCTCCTTTCCGGTGTTATGAGATTAAGGGGTCTTAAATCACCTTTTAATCTATTTGAGTCTTTCTTCGACCGCCGGGTGGTATTACAATCCCCCTCACTGTGATGTCTGCTCGTTGTGATTCAAACAGACATCTCCACTATAGGAGCTTTACAGAGAAAGCCATGGGCAAATTCGTTCTGTGGCGCTCCTGCATTGCAGAACATGCGTGACGTCTTAATTCACCTCTGTTGAGAACCCTGCATGTCAACAATGAAGCAGGAAGAGGTGTGTTTATTTAGTGTGCTGAGGAGCTAATAGTGATCGGGTCGGATTTATCTGGCCCTTTGATGTGGCTAATTTGTGGCTGCCAGATTCAATGGCATCTTGAGTCAGCGTGTGGAGACAATTAGAGATCAAAGTAAGAGGAGGGATGGGTGTCTTTGTGGGACGGGATAACCTCAGACAGAAATAGGGACACGTGGGTGTTGTGAGTGTTACCAATTCGTATCCTGCATATATACACAGACACTAGGATTGTAGCTGAATGACTTGGTTTAATTAAAGCCCCTTTGAGGTGATATGAGGATGTCCTTATACATTCATGTGCCCATATATGGTAGTAAGTCACACCAAAGATTTTAAGGCATAGATCAATAGCCAAGATATTCACCTTTCTGCAGACACCCTGCCTTTGCAGATAGGGACTACCGTTCTCATACCAGACTGAATAGAATTTTAAAAATCAAATAGGGTCCACAAATATGGGGACTTTACATTTAAGAGGTTAAAGTTAATTTGAGGTGATTTGAGGATTAATGTAGGAGCATTCTATTCTGGAACATTCACTTCTACTGTTTGTTTGGTTTTTTAAAAACAACACTTTGTTTTTTGTAGGAGGAGGGATGTTAAACTCTGACCAATTCAAAAAATAATTGATAACCAGTCTTATGTGTTCTCTAGGGTTCCTCTGTGCATCGCACAACACAGTCTTAAACCCGGTTCAGATACAACAGCCAATATAAGGAGAGACCAGACGAGACTAAACTAGCCAGTTTTCAAATTTTGTCATAGAGTTTCTAGACGCAACATTCCGAGACTTCTGGGAATGCTTGTGAAGCAAACCAGGCAGAACAGGTGGGGGTTTGGCATTTGAGAGTTGTTAAGTTTCTCGAAATCTAATGGCACAACCTAGATTGAAGCCAGTGTCTTAAGTAGTTGAACATGTTATTACTCCAACTTGGTTACCTCTGCAAGAACGTTGACCTTTGGCAGCCACTGTGTTCTCCAATCTCAGAAAGCATTTTAGAAAATACCTGTGTCGTATTCCTCGCAAGCGTAGGGTGCTGAAGTACTGAAAACAGGGATGCCAATAATTGTGATCACTGTTTTTTTTAGATTCAGATTAATTAGTCAACAAAAGCTATTTCTCTGAGCAATTAGTATAAAATATTATAATGTGAGCATAGGATCTAGCTCAGTCTTTTAATTATTTATTTTATAGAGACTTTTTTGCTCATCTTTATCAAGGGTGCCAATACTTACGGACTCCACTGTATATCTATCTCTAACCCTGTTATCATCACAGGGCTTTCTACTTTTCTGAATGACTCCTGTAGGCATTTGGTTGTCAGGCTCTGATCCAGAGGTTATCGTTTGTAAAGTCGCTACTGCTGCCAAAGACCTCATCTTGCAGCAGGGAGAGAAATACAGAGACAGTATTTATGTCTCAATAATTCAAATGCATTTCCACTGCCACACACACACACACACACACACACACACACACACACACACAAATAGACGCTTAACTTAAATGAATATATGAACATGTCTGCGCTCGTGCGCACACACACACACACACACACACACACACACGCACACACACACACACACACACACACACACACACACAAAGCATCTCTTGGTTCCATTACTCTGGGTGTCCTCTCCATTCTCTGAGTGGCAGGGAGTGATCCCAAAAGCCATCTATATTGCATGTTTTGGCATGGTTTTGCATTGAATATATGAGCTGGGATCTAGCGTGTCAAGTGTAGAGGCAGGTACGATGCAATCTACTGTCATCAGTGTGAAGTGGGGGGGTCAATTTATAGAGTGCAAAGAACAGCATACCCTGAATATGAGACAAGTACACTGGCAATATAAACTTTTGTGGGATTTTGTTGGAGATGGAACACATGGGACAGAAAACAGAAATATTGGTATTGTGTATAACAGGGCAGCACGGTACAGCATACACATAGATTGTAATATTGTCGTATGGTGGTAGTATACATTTTGTATTGTACATTTATTATTGTTGATATGTAGTGGCGTAATAATGTTATATGATGTACTGTTTTACTTTTTGTTTTATGTAAGTGCCTTAATGTGTTTGGATCCCAGGAAGAGTAGCTGCTGCCTTGGCAGGGACTAATGGGGATCCCGAATAAATAAAAATACAAATGTACAGTATCTATTGGTTATATACATGGCTGTCTATCCAAACTGTATATAATGAACAGGAATTTAAATATACAGATATTATTGCATTGAGTCTTTGTATCCTGTTTCCCAGTAAAACATAACAGGTGTTGTACATGTTGCTGGTCGCCATGTTTGAGCCAACATCACTCCTTTACTTGATGAGATGAGGAGAACATCTCATGACTGTAAAACAGCAGAGCCAAGTCTGACGGAAGATTCATTTCATCGTCACTCTGAACAGTAATGAACCATCAATTCTTCTGCAGTCTTTCTCATGCTCGTCCCTAACTACGAGTGTCGTCATAGTATTTGTTTCCTGGGAAACCAACTGAGTGTTCTATTTATTTTCTCTGTGTTCATTATTCAAAGTATTTGTATATTTAGTTTATTTACAGCACAGCGACGTAGTGAAAGATGGTGAGAGCTGGAAATGCTCCCAGGAAGACTAACGAGATACGTCTCTGTCTGAGTGGTTGAAAACAGTGCGGCGAAGTTCTGCACACAACAGCCTTGTACACAGCTAGCAATATACAGTATCATAATAGTAATGTCTTTCTGTGTGTGTGTGTGTGTGTGTGTGTGTGTGTGTGTGTGTGTGTGTGTGTGTGTGCAATATTTATCCCAGGCTTAGGTGTCAAACCCTCCATAGCTGTTGAGCTCAGTGCTAAGGGTCGGAGGTTAGAGAAGATTTGGGTTGGTGCTTTGGCTTACGCTGCTACATGGACCCTACCACCCCCCCCCCCCCCACACACACACACACACACACACACTGTATAGAAAAGCTTATAGGATGAATACAGTGCCTTGCAAAAGTATTCATCCCCCTTGGTGTTTTTTCTATTTTGTTGCATTACAACCTGTAATTTAGAGAGATTTTTATTTGGATTTCATGTAATGTTCATACACAAAATTGTCCAAATTGGTGAAGTGAAATAAAATAAAGAGAGGGTAGTGGAGACCCTGGTTGTGCTGGTGGAGGCGCTGGAGGAACTCCCTGTCTCTCCCAGGAAAGGGCAAAGGGTACAAAAGAAAACCCGGCGTACACCTGCAAGAAGCAACCTGTCAATGAACAATTTCACACAGACATGGGGGGAACAGAGGGTTAAATACACGACAAGTAATGAGAGAATGTAAACCAGGTGTGTGGGAAAACAAGACAAAACAAATGGAAAATGAAAGGTGGATCGGTGATGGCTAGAAGACCGGCGACGTCAACCGGCCGAACGCCGCCCGAACAAGGAGAGGAACCGACTTCAGTGGAAGTTGTGACAAAAGTGGTAGGCATGTTGTGTAAATCAAATTAAACAAATTCCCCCCCCCCCAAAATGTTTTTTAACTCCAGCTTGTAAGGCAACAAAATAGGAAAAATGCCAAGGGGGGAGTAATTTCTCAAGCCACTGTATAGGGGCTGAGCCCAGGAAAGCTCCACTATAAGCTGTGTGTTTACAACGCCAGGCAGACAGGAAGAACAGAGAGAACATAGACCCTCTGTTATTACTGGGTACAGTAAGCATTTACAGTAAGCATTAATGGGATGTTTACTTAATTATATCTTTGGGGGATACGGAGAAGTGCATTATTACTTTTTTTTGCATTACATTTTCCTCACACAAATGCCATGACAACTTATCACTGCTGTGATCATCAATCATTTGTTAATCATATGTGAAAAATTATGTTAGTGAGGCCAGAACATAGGTTTCATCAACAAGATAAGTATAATATCAGAAACACTGATCTGGTAACCTGATAATGTCTTTTCGAAAAATATGTGAAGTATGTTGAAGACACGTTGGTTATAACATGCATTTTTATTGTGTGTCTACTGTGACTCTATCAAAGCGAATGAATGTGTTTAATTAACGGAATTTCACTTCCTTCCCAGCAGGCAACACTGGTTGAAATGACATCACTATAAACAGTTTGGCATTCATTATTATGTAATTCCAACCAGTTTTACCTGCTGGGTTAACACAAAATGGTTGAACAAACATCATGGGTGTCGGTGGACAATGTAATTGTCAAGGCATTTCCCTCCCAAAAACACAGTGCCCATCCTTTAGGTAGACATGACCGCTCTCAACTCAGAGGATGACGCTTGTGCAATCCGCTTATAGGTCTTCATTCATCAGCTGTACTATGTGTTGAAAATCCCATTACTCTGTCTGAGGGAAAAGTCTGGGCTATTTCCTGGACCGTAAATTTTCCTAATGAATATCCATGTTTGGGGGTAATTTTTTATGCCTACTCTTGCAAGCAGACTATATAGCTTGCTTGATTTATTTTTTCAAAAAACACTGTGATGTCACAACACCTTTTTCGTATCGATGCATTTTAATGGAATCATTTTTATGGTTGCATTTTCACATCTGAATCTAATTTAGCTTAGTCGTGTGTAAAACATTTTTTTTTATAACAGCCACCCCTCAGCAGAAATGAAGCTTCAGCAGGCAGCTCTAGATTAAACATATTTTTAATCCTGATGGGATCAGCTGTATAAAGGATGAGGAACTAAAATAAAATGTGTCACTGTTCAACAATCGCAGACACCTCGCATGTCGCTCTGAGCGATGGTTCACCCTCTTTTGCTGAAGTTAGCAGGAAGTAAACAGTTTTGGCCAGTGATAAATTATGAACATTACCCAGTTGTAAATGTATTTAACAGTCAGACTTTAATGGAAGATTCAGTGCTGATTCTCACCGTTCTCTGGAACACTGCGATAGTAACCGGTTGGGTCAGCACTGTTAGAGAGCTTACTACAGAGGCTACAGCTGTTAGATTTGTTACCTCCCACCCTGAGTACGACCTGGTCTCCTCTACATTCATAACAAGAGGAAGATCCAACTACAATCTGCTACGGCAGCAGATTTCTTTGAACATGTTCATTCATACGGGCAACAACATGGATTCTTGTGTAAGTGTGTTTGTCTGTGTTTGTCTGTGTGTGTATGTGTGTGTGTGTGTGTGTGTAGCATGTCTGTCCATCTCTATATATGTCTCATCTTTTGTTCATAGTGCCAGAGAGATTGAATTGGCCACAGTCTTGTAAGTATGAGTAGACCTTCCAAGGACATCGTCTGGTATCATTCCTCTCCTCTATCAGCCCCATCCCTTCTTATCCCTGCGTTGAAAGACAGACAGCACAGACATACTGCAGCCGTAGTGTTTCTTAATGTCAGACCCTGCCACAACAAACTGTTAACATAATGTGTAGCTAGCTAGACCTATAATCAGAGCCCCGAGACGTGAGAGCCTCTGCATCTGAGCAGACGGGTGTTTTTTGTTGTTGACAGGGCGTGGGTGATCTTGTTTGTTTAGTGTGAGGGTTGCGTGAGGGTTGCGTGAGGGTTGTGCAAGACCTTCTAAGCTCCACAAGGGTTCAGAGAAACCTGGTTGGAGGCTGTCCATATAGGGGTTGACACTCAGGAGAGGAGCAGGAGATTTGAGATCTGATCTGCCTGATGTCTCCATCATAGAGAAACAGATTCTGTTTTACCACAGATAATGAAAACGCAGCAAGGAATGGCAATTCATCAAAACCCATGTACTAAACTTTAGCCTGTGTTCATTTCATTTTTGTCCAGTCTCCAGACTTCTCACAGCTTTTTAACCTTCCTAAACACAGTGGATCATTTTTTAAATTACATTTTATATATATTTATCCTTTATTAACTAGGCAAGTCAGTTAAGAACAAATTCTTATTTACCACGACTGCTTACCAAAAGGGTGAAAAATAAAATAATTTTATAAAAATATAGGAATAAACACATATCACGACAAGAGAGACACCACAACACTACATGAAGAGAGACCTAGACAACAACATAGCATGGCAGCAACACCACATGGTAGGAGCACAAAACATGATACAAAACATTATTGGGCACAGACAACCGCCCTAAATGGCAAGAATGTAGAGACAACAAAGCAGCCACAACTGTCAGTAAAAGTGTCCTTTATTGAGTCTTTGAATGAAGAGATTGAGTGTTTGTTGCAGTTCGTTCCAGTCGCTAGCTGCAGAGAACTGAAAAGACGAGCGACCCAGGGATCATGTTGATATCCAGCCCCTGTTCCCAAGACTCCAAGACCCAACCATCAACCAATCCCTAAAGATCTTTGTGCACCGTCCAGACTCCTGTCCTATGCTAAAGAACACAAAAACGCCAAAAACATTTAAAAAAACGGTTTCTGATAAAATGTGCATGCAGAACCAATAATTACGCAAGAAGGCCTGAGGGGTTGTGGTAGATGGCCAACATACCACAACTAAAGGCTGTTGTTATGCACGACGCCTGGATACAGCCCTTAGCCGTGGTATATTGGCCATCTACCACAAACCCGAGGTGCCTTACTGCTTTAATAAACTGGTTATCAATGTAATTTTGACATACCTGTGGTATACGGTCTGATATACCTCAGCTAGTCTCAGCTGTCCAAGGTTTGAAGATTATTGCCATGCTGCTTTACCAGTAATTAATAAAGATGATTGAGATTAACTGTCTTTTTGGGGAAGGTGTGAAATAGTTGTTTGGCATATCGTAGATGTCTCACATCTACACGCTCGCTCAGAAACAAAAAAGGTTAAGATTTGTTCAAACGCTTGTCACTGTAGAGGTACGTCCTTTGTACCTTCAGTTTGTTGTTTTAACACTGTAGTCTACGGTAAAGACTTATTTGCATATTTCCCAATGTGCCTTTCAAGTGAATTTTAGAGTTACCAGTTCCACCCATGGCTGTGTTTGCTAGTCACAAAGACATACAGTATATGTTCCATTCAATTACTTCCAATCCTGTAGCCTTCACCCAATGAATGACTTACATAATATTTTATCATTACATTTAAAGTATTAATGCTGGGAAGTGGTATATCTATATATCATCATTTGCAGCGTACTGTTACCTCAATACAGTGGTCTGAAATGCTTGATTTGCAGGCCAAATTGGTGAAGTCACATTATGATGGCTTGTAAAGTGATATGTAATTCCTATTTTTAGGATATCCCAAAATGTGCAATTTTTGTCACCTGCATTTAGAATAACCTCCAAGATAAGGAACAGTATGATTTTAGACTACCTAAACCATCAAAACGGGAACAACCATATCAGTAATGGGTTAAATAAATCATACTAACAAATTGGATTTGTTTAGGAAAATGTACATTATGTATCTTTGTGTAGCATGAGATCAATCAATCAATGTGCGTGCAATAAAATTCATACCGAAAGTAATTCTAAAAATCAAGCGGAAATAGAGCATGCTGGGAAATATGATAATGATGGGTGTGGTTTTTGATAGTGTGTGGTGATTGTGCCTTTTTAGTCAAGCTATATTCATGTGTGTTCGTGTGTATATGTATGGGGGTGGGCGTGTGTGTAGAGCTTGTGAACTGTGTATGGGGGGGGGGGGGGTTATAACAGTAAAGTATAACCATTGTAACATCCAGGCTATTACATGTGTTTAATGGCCAAAAGCTTGTCATGAAACTGCTAATTGCGCTCTATAAATGCCATGTTCATATTACAGGCTATTAATGCATTAACAAAGTCTCAGGAAGAATGGAAGGACTCAATACAAGACTTTAGCTGCAATAAAAAATAAGTGGTGCCATATTATAGAAATTTGAAATTGTATTTTGCCCTTACTCTCCATCAAGTTAACTCGTCCGTCTCAACAACCACTTATTATATCCATGTATCTCATGCACAGGCTATGACACTTGAGTAGAATCAACATAGTGACCTCAAACTGCTGGTGACGTTGACCAAGTATGGCGATATCAATGATAATTGGGACAGTTTGCGTCAGATTAAATTTAGTTCCTCTATCCTCATTTACTGACTTGTGATTGCGTCATTGGTTGACTGGATAATTGCTGTGGGCTGGCACAGAGCCCAGTGTGTCATTAGAGACAAGCTTGTTTAAAACAAAGGAAAAGAGAGAGTATTAGCAGGCGCTAATAGGTATCATCGACTCAGTTCACAAGCTCTACACACACACACACAAAATGAGCTGAGTTATTAGTTTAATCAGTCTAGGATGCCAACTGATTAGTTTAGCAGTCTTTATTAGACATGGAGCAAGAGAGCTGGCTCTGGAGGTAGAGAAGGCATCAGTAGAGAGCAGGGAGAGGAACAGGGAGGGGGAGAGAGAGGAGAGAGCGGGAGAGAGAGGGAGATAGAAAGAGGAGAGAGAAAGAGCTCTTCGTTTGAATCATTATTCCCCCACTGAGTCCATCCAGATCAGACAGTACTAGACTGATAGAAGAGACTCTGCCTCACAGCTGGAATAACACAGCGCTGCAGTTTCCTGATTTTAATATGTTCAGTTACGAAAGGGTGGTGGATCTACAGTGTAACGAAGCATTTTAATTGAAATTTGTGAAACAATAATTCATGTATTTGTATAATTTATATAATATTTTACGGTGGAATGTCTCTCAAAGGATTTCATTCATGAAGTGAAGGGCAAGAGGATTTCATGGCAATTGGTGAGAGACTGGCTAGTACGCAAGTATTGCAGGCACTTTAATTGCATGTAAGCTTTACAGCTGAACCGTGCCTTAGTAACACACTAGGGATTTTGGCATGGAGAGGCCTGTGGTTACGTCAGTGGCTGTGATTGTCTGGTGGTCACTGTATTCACATAGGGGAAAACCTGACCAATGACTTGGGATTGATTCTTTGAATAACACCATATACATGAATATTATTTTGAATTACACACATATTTTATATATATATATATATATCAATGCTATACGGTGAATTCTATACTGTGATGTACTGAAACAATCCATGAAACATCGAATTCAAAACAAAGATCCACTGTCATATGGTACTCCTTTCATCTATGGATCTGTTGGAGTGGGTCTAGTGTGTCTGGGATGATGGAGTTGATGTGTGCCATAACCAGCCTCTCAAAGCAGTTCATGATTACAGATGTGAGCTCTACAGGGCGATACTCGTTGTGGAATGATGCCTTCGAGTCCTTGGGAACAGGAATGATAGTGGTCATCTTAAGGCATGTAGGGATTACATGCACTGAGAACACGCCCTGGAGTATGGTCCAACCCCGTGACCTTGTGAGTGTTGACCTGATTCAAGACCTTGCTCATATCGGCTTCGGAGAGCGAGATCACCCAGTCCTTTGGGTCGGTGGGGGCCCTCGCACAGCGCGGTGTTGTTATTGTCAAAGCATGCATAAATTGCAATGATTCCCCTCAGATCCCATTGGCTGAACACAGCTGATATAAATAGAAGTGTTAATTGTGTCTGTCGTGTTGAAACAGGTCCTGGGAGTTTCAGCTTTAATGAAATGAGTGAAACGGATGTAAGGACTGATCCTCCATGATATAAAAATGATAGTTTTAACCATGTTTTAAGGCTATACAGTGCTTGTTTACATTTATTTTGTTTAAACAGGCTTATATTTTGGGATCTGATGGGGTACGACAGTTGAACTAAGCTCATGAGGAATTTATTAGTTATATTCTTCAAGAATCAATGGGTATATATATATACAGTATCAATTATTCATAAGTTAAAAAATGGAGCAACTGCTGATTGCCCCTTTAAGATGTCCAACTAACTACAATCTTAGAAAAAGGGAGAGTGTCTCAGAATTCTTTGATGCTCTTTCCCCACAGCCAGCCAACATTGTGTTCTTATGATTACCTCAATCCCAAAAGCCTGCTGTTTCGTAAGAAGATATGTCACCCGCACCGCCACCCTAAAAGACTGAGAGTTAATTGTGATCGGAGAGAAAATGACTGGCTAAGTAATGAGACAGCTGAAAGGGGGTGGCGGTGCGGGTGACAAATATTCTTACGAAACAACAACCTTTTGAGATTTAGGTAATCATATGTACACAATGTTGGCTGACTGTGGTGAAAGTGCATCACAGAATTATGAGACAGTTGCTTCATCCATTTTTGGTACTGTATGTACCCAGGGATTCATGAAGGACATAACTTATAAAGTTTAGTTTAATAACTGTCGTACCCCATCAGACCCTCCAAATATAAGCTGTTTTACGGCAATGTTTGTAAACAAACACTACGTTTTTTGAAAACATGGTTAAAACTAGCATTTTTATATCATGGATGGTCACTCCTTGCGTCCATAGATTTGTTTATAAATATGAGAGTGATTACATTTCTCCAGCCCGATCGCTCAGCTGTTTACAGGCCACACTTTGTCATTATTTCAACTGCTGATTGGCCCTTTAAAAGTGTCCGGTAAGTGCTGCTAGAGTACAACTGACAGTGAATTGTGATGCTATCTTTAGAGATAATCAACCAAGGGGCCTCCCGAGTGGTGCAGCGGTCTAACCCAGGTCTGCATCACTACAGACCTGGGTTCAATCCCAGGCTGAGTCACAACCGGCTGTGATCAGACCATGTGCATTTGACCCAGCGTCTTCCAGGTTAGGGTAGCCTTTAATTGGCTCCTTGTGCTCTTGAGACACTTTGCAGTGGGCTGGGTGCCTGGAGGCTGACTTTGGTCATCAGATGAGCAGTGTTTATGAGCGGTCCAACGTATTGGAAGAAACCAGGCAGGTGGTTTGGTGGATCATGTTACAGAGGGCACATGACTCGACCTTCCCTTCTCTCGAGCCTGTTTGGGAGTTGCATCGACGAGACAAGATCGCAATTGGATATCATGAAAAAGGGGGTAAAATACCCCCCCAAAATTATAAAAATAATAACAATCAACCACAATTCAACCACAGGAGGTTGGTGGCACCTTCATTTGGGAGGATGGGCATGTGGTAATGGATGGAACGGAATAAGGGGAAATGTATCAACAACATCAAACATGGTTTCTATGTGTTTGATACCATTACATTCACTCCGTTCCTGCCAATTATTATGAGCCATCCTCCCCTCAGCAGCCTCCGCTGAATTCAACCCATCCGTTCCCTGAACGTACAGTGCAAACAAACAAAATACTATTTTCTTTGAACACCAGGAAAAAAAACAAAAAAAAACATTCCCTTCAACTATAGATTACCACAATGGGTGAAGTGCCACCCCTCTCACTGCTAGTCAAGTTGCCTGGAGCCACCCCATTACAGCTCATTAAGGTGTAGCCTGATCGAGGGGCTGCAGTATCTTGTTAGATTCCATTTCACTCAGTTGATTAGAGCTGATACTCCCAGCACCTGTCTCAGCACGATAGACACAATTAACACATGTCTATTTATATCAGCAGTGTTCATCTAATGGAATCTGAGGGGAATCCAGGTGCAATTATTAGCCACACAACTACAGGTGGTCGACTAGTCATTGCTGGTGTCACTGTGTAAAGCCACTGTAAAATGTAGATGGAAAACATGCCATTACTTATCTTTGAAGCTATTACATTTAGCTTAATACAGGCTTTTAAAATTAAGAATAAGACATGTCTGATCAATTTGATGTTATTTTAATGGACACAAAATGTGCTCTTCTTTCAAAAACAAGCACATTTCTAAGTGACCCCAAACTTTTGAACTTTTAGATAACGTGACAGTATAGCCTTACATACAACATTCATCGTATTAATGGAGCTGAGGAAATCTATAAGAAATGGGAACATTTTCCAACTTTATTTAACCTTTATTTAACCTTTATTTAACCTTTATTTAACTATAGTGCCTTGCGAAAGCATTCACCCCCTTTGGCATTTTTCCTATTTTGTTGCATTAAAACCTGGAATTAAAATAGATTTTTGGGGGGTTTGTATCATTTGATTCACACAACATGCATGCCATTTTGAAGATGCAACAAACAAGAAACAATAAATAAGACGAAAAATAGAAAACTTGAGCGTGCATTACTATCCCCCCCCCCCCCCCCCCCCCACCACCTAGCAAATACAGCTGTAGTCTCTTGGGGTATGTCTCTATAAACTTGGCACATCTAGCCACTGGGAATTGTCCCATTCTTCAAGGCAGAACTGCTCCAGCTCCTTCAAGTTGGATGAGTTCCTGCTGGTGTACAGCAATCTTTAAATCACACCACAGATTCATGTGGTACAGATTCATGTATTTTTAAAAATCTATTCCTCGTTACTATTTATTTTTTCATTTCACTGTAAAGTCTAAACAAGTTTTATTTGGTTTTATGTGACAAATACAATTGGATTTGAATAGAGTTTGCAAATGTGACATTTGGATCAACATCGAAATTTGACGTTTGGAAACATGGATGAACGTGTGATTCTGACGGAAGACTGTGAGAGCTTGTTGGTGTAGTTGGTATCCATTTTCCAGGAGGTTAAGTGTTCTGTAACACACTGCACTCCAGCATCCATCTCTCACCCAGCAGGAGGACTGACCACCCGATATGTGGACTGCCGAGAGATAATGATCCCACGCTGTGCCCTCTGTCTGTGTGTGTGTGTGTGTGTGTGTGTGTGTGTGTGTGTGTGTGTGTGTGTGTGTGTGTGTGTGTGTGTGTGTGTGTGTGTGTGTGTGTGTGTGTGTGTGTGTGTGTGTGTGTGTGTGTGTGTGTGTGTGTGTGTAACCATCAACCATATATCCATCACGACTGGCTGAGTAATAATACAAATCTGTGTTATTTATCTCATGAAATTGCTTTGGTCCGATGTTGAAATAGTACACACGTATTTATATACAGTTGAAGTTGAAAGTTTACACACATTTAGGTTGGAGTCATTAAAACTTGTTTTTCAACCACTCCACAAATTTCTTGTTAACAAACTATAGTTTTGGCAAGTCGGATAAGGCATCTACTTTGTGCATGACACAGTTATTTTTCCAGCAATTGTTTACAGACAGATTATTTGACTTATAATTGTCAGGTGTGTGCGTACTGGTAGCGAAGTCAGGTGCAGGAGAGCAGAGAGTTGTGAACAGGCGCACACTTTACTGAGGCAGGAGAAACCAACAGACGGACGCAACTGCGTCAAAACCTCCAGCCATTAGGCAAAAGTGCAAAACGCACAAAACAGTCACAATAATCAATGTTTAACAATAAACATCAGGAACACAGGAATAAATACATGCAGTGTGATTGGGGAATGAAAACCAGGTGTGCAGGGAACAAGACAAAACAAATGGATCAATGAAAAATGGAGCGGCGACGGCTAGAAAGCCGGTGACGTCGACCGCCGAACGCCGCCCGAACAAGGAGAGGAGTCGACTTCGGCGGAAGTCGTGACAATAATTCACTGTATCATAATTCCAGTGGGTCAGAAGTTTACATACACTAAGTTGACTGTGCCTTTAAAAAGCTTGAAAAATTCCAGAAAAGAATGTCATTGCTTTAGAAGCTTCTGATAGGCTAATTGACATAATTGGAGTCAGTTGGAGGTGTACCTGTGGATGTATTTCAAAGCCTACCTTCAAACTCATTGCCTCTTTGCTTGACATCATGGGGAAATCAAAAGATATCATCCAAGACCTCAGAATTGTTTTTGGGACCTTCACAAGCCTGGTTCATCCTTGGGAGCAATTTCCAAACACCTGAAGGTACCATGTTCATCTGTACAAACAGTAGTATGCAAGTATAAACACCATGGGACCACGCAGCCGTCATACCGCTCAGGAATTAGACGCGATCTGTGCGAAAAGTGCAAATCAATCCCAGAACAACAGCAAAGGACCTTGTGAAGTTGCTGGAGGAAACTTGTACAAAATTATGTATATATCCACAGTAAAACGAGTCCTATATTGACATAACCTGAAAGGCCGTTCAACAAGGAAGAAGCCATTGCTCCAAAACCGCCATAAAAAAAGCCAGACTACGGTATGCAACTGCACATGGGGACAAACATCGTACTTATTTGGAGAAATTATCTCTGATCTAATGAAACAAAAATAGAACTGTATGGCCATAATGACCATCATTATATTTGGAGGAAAAAGGGGGATGCTTGCAAACTGAAGAATACCATCCCAACCGTGAAGCACGGGGGTGGCAGCATCATGTTGTGTGGGTACTTTGCTGCAGGAGGGGCTGGTGTACTTCACAAAATACAAGGCATCATGAGGATGGAAAATTATGTGATATATTGAAGCACATCTCAAACATCTCAAGACATCAGTCAGGAAGATTAAGCTTAGTCACAAATGGGTCTTCCAAATGGACAATGACTCCAAGCATATATCCAAAGTTGTGGCAAAATGGCTTAAGGACAACAATGTCAAGGTATTGGAGTGGCCATCACAAAGCCCTGACCTCAAACCTATAGAACATTTGTGGGCAGAACTGAAAAAGTGTGTGCGAGCAAGGAGGCCTACAAACCTGAGTCAGGTACACCAGCTTTGTCAGGAGGAATGGGCCAAAATTCACCCAGATTATTGTGGGAAGCTTCTGGAAGGCTACCCGAAACATTTGACCCAAGTTAAACAATTTAAAGGCAATGCTACCAAATACTAATTGGGTGTACGTAAACTTCTGACCCACTGGGAATGTGATGAAAGAAGTAAAAGCTGAAATAAATCACTCTCTCTACTATTATTCTGACATTTCACATTCTTAAAATAAAGTGTTGATCCTAAATGACCTAAAACAGAGAATTTTTACTAGGATTAAATGTCAGGAATTGTGATAAACTGAGTTTAAATATATTTTAGTTAAGGTGTGTGTAAACTTACGACTTCAACTGTATATGTTGAAGTTGGAAAAAACAATTATGCTTTCCAATCAACACAAATAAGAATGCTCTCAGAAAGTAAAGCCTGTTTATTTTCCTATCCTGTACACAATGTACAGAGAGTGCAATGAGGCTCCATTATGTACTGCTCATAAGAGCTCTCTCACAACACAGCTTTTATATTTCCAGATAAATATGTAAATAGAAGACCTGATAAACAGAGTTGTTTACAGAGAACACTGCATTGGCACAACTGATATTGTCATACAATTCTGACTAACACTCGAGAGTAGACACTTACAGGAAATAGACTGAACTTTCACTTAATGATGACCTTCAGCTAAACCAAATGAATTTTTGGGAAGTAGAGGGTAATTTACTGCATTTTGTACACAATTTAAAATGGAGAACAGCAATAATGAGTCCAGTCATTAATTAACACCAAGAGTATTAGCCTTAAATTGTCTGTGGAACAGCATACTACAATTTAGTACATACATATCCAAACCAGAAGCCATGGATTACAGGCAACATCCACATGAGCTAATGGCTAAATCAAAATCAAATCAAATCAAATGTATTTGTCACATACACATGGTTAGCAGATGTTAATGCGAGTGTAGCGAAATGCTTGTGCTTCTAGTTCCGACAATGCAGTAATAACCAACAAGTAATCTAACTAACAATTCCAAAACTACTGTCTTATACACAGTGTAAGGGGATAAAGAATATGTACATAAGGATATATGAATGAGTGATGGTACAGAGCAGCATAGGCAGGATACAGTAGATGGTATCGAGTACAGTATATACATGAGGTGAGTATGTAAACAAAGTGGCATAGTTAAAGTGGCTAGTGATACATGTATTACATAAGGATGCAGTCGATGATATAGAGTACAGTATATACGTATGCATATGAGATGAATAATGTAGGGTAAGTAACATTATATAAGGTAGCATTGTTTAAAGTGGCTAGTGATATATTTACATCATTTCCCATCAATTCCCATTATTAAAGTGGCTGGAGTTGAGTCAGTGTCAGTGTCAGTGTGTTGGCAGCAGCCACTCAATGTTAGTGGTGGCTGTTTAACAGTCTGATGGCCTTGAGATAGAAGCTGTTTTTCAGTCTCTCGGTCCCAGCTTTGATGCACCTGTACTGACCTCGCCTTCTGGATGATAGCGGGGTGAACAGGCAGTGGCTCGGGTGGTTGATGTCCTTGATGATCTTTATGGCCTTCCTGTAACATCGGGTGGTGTAGGTGTCCTGGAGCTAGAGCTACCGCTTTCAAGGAGCTGGACACTTATAAGATATCCTGCTATGCCCTCAGACGAACCATCAAACAGGCAAAGCGCCAATACAGGACTAAGATTGAATCGTACTACACCGGATCTGACACTCGTCGGATGTGGCAGGGCTTGCAAACTATTATGGACTACAAAGGGAAACCCAGTCGTGAGCTGCCCATTGACTTAAGCCTACCAGACGGGCTAAATGCATATTATGCTCGCTTCGAGGCAAGCAACACTGAAGCAGACTAATGTAATTTTGGCTACTATTCCTAGTATGATGAGTAGATTTAATAGTCATATTTTAGACTAATAATATAACTAAATCACTGTGAGCAAAACAGATTTCAACAATGGATGCCTGAGTGTGTAGTGACATGAAGTAGGCTTAATTACAGATGTTTCTTGTTTCTTCTGCACAGGAAAATTGTGGCCTTTTAAAAACACATTTCATGCCATTCTACTACACTTTATATGACTGGAGACATAAGCAACATCTTTTTTTAATACGACACATTAGTAGTCTACTTTACTGACACTGACAAACAGATCAGTAAAAACGACCTTGTCTTGATCGCAACCATCTAATCTAGGCCTACTAAAAGGGATGACACCTACTGCACATGACGTCCATCTAGCCTTGTTCCCCAAAATGATCCAATTATAAAGACAGTGAAAATGCATGCACTCACTGGTGATATGGCTGATGTTCTCTGCTGGTGCCAACTGTTCGCTCATTTGGAAGTTGAGAAATTTGATAACTTGAGACAGATTAGTCGTTTCTTTGTGTTCTCTTTCAGCAGTAGCCGTTTGCTTTCTAAAGTACGTTTTTCCTGAGACTGACAGCTGCAACTCAACAATCAGCTATTTGCTAGGCTATTTGCCGAGCACACTACTCAAATTGGAAAACAGCGTACAGCAAATTGTTCAAATAAGGTAATGATCCTCTGTGGCCAAATCATGCTCTTTGGTGTAGTTTTTTAATGGTTTTATTTATTTCTGTATAGGCATGAGTAATTATATAGCACATTTTGGATACTTCAATTTACTTTAGTTGAAGCTTATCTTCCCCTAGCCGTTTAGACACAATGGCGACATCAATGTGAAGTGAAAGTAACAGGTGTATAAAGCAGCTGACTGCAAGGATGACAAAGCCCGTTCAATCAACGCGCTGCCTAAACGGCTCACCAGCAAAGCAAACTGTCTGGCACTGTTGCCCCTGCTAATGACAGTTACCACATTACCCACTGAAGAATTTACGTTATAAAAAGCTAAGTTATTGACCTGATTTTATGTTCTACCTGTCACATTGACAGGGTGGCTCCAATGGGCCTGACCCTCTGTAGCAGAGTGTTGTAATTACATTCCTTTGCATAGTCCCAGAATATGTCCTCTATAAGAACACAAGGAGAGACCAAGATACAGACACGGAAGGCAGATGGTTTGAGTCTTTGATATTTATTAGTAATCCAAAAGGAGTAGGCGAGAGAATGGTTGTGGAGAGGCAAAAGGTCAAAACCAGTCCAGAGTCCAGGAGGTACTGGATTGGAGTCCCACTGGGCCTGCCAGAGTTAAGTCGCTTTGCAGTACAGAGATATTCCACATTTTTATGGTCGGTCCAGAACAGGAATGGCTGTTCTGCTCCTTCCAGCCAGTGCCTCCACTCTTCCAATGCCATATTGACCGCGAGGAGTTCTCGGTTGCCAACATCGTAGTTCATCTCTGCAGAATTGAGACGATGTGACAAGAAAGCACAGGGGTGAAGCTTTTGTTCCTGGGCAGATCGCTGGGACAGGATGCATAAGATACTGTATTTACGATAGTACAGCTTCTCCCTTTGTTCCTCAGTCTTCCCGCTCTTTCACTCAAACCCAGCCCCCTTTTCTTTGTGGAACCAGCTGTCATATCTGTTCTGCCCGACAGGGATGTTTTCCTTTATGACGTAATTTGTAATCAAGGTATGATTCATTCTGTGTATATGTAATTCTGTGTGATTAGTTAGGTATTTAGTAAATAAATAATTCAACCCAATTTTGTATTGCTGATTCAACTTGTTAGCCGGGGTTCGGTGAAGATAACCTAGAATTTACAACTTTCAGATGAGACTGAAATAAGGTGACGATTTTATAGAATAGCATGTCATACCACTTAATCCGGCATAGCCAAAGACACGACACTGCCTTCCACTCACTCCTTCGCATATTTTTTTTATTTTTTATTTAAAATATTTTTCTTCACCTTTATTTAACTAGGCAAGTAAGTTAAAGAACAAATTCTTATTTTCAATGACGGCCTAGGAATAGTGAGTTAATTGCCTTGTTCAGGGGTAGAACGAAAGATTTTTATCTTGTCAGCTCAGGGATTCAATCTTGCCACCTTTCGGTTACAAGTCCAATGCTCTAACCACTAGGCTACCTGCTTCGCCATCTGAACCAGGTGGTAGGCATTCCGAAGGTCCAGCTTGGAAAAAAGGGTGGCCCCCTGGAGAGGTTCAAAAGCAGAGGAGAGGAGTGGTAGGGGGTAACGATTCTTAACTGTAATATCATTTAGACCCCGGTAGTCAATACACAGTCTTGTCCTTCTTCTCCAAAAATAAGAACCCCACGCCGGCATGAGATGCAGACGGACGGACAGCCCCAGTAGCCAGCTACTTCTCCATGTACTCCTCCATGGCCTTGGTCTCAGGCCCGGACATAGGATATAACCTACCACGGGGTGGTGTGGTGCCTGGGAGGAGATCAATAGCACAATCATAAGGACAGTGCATGCCTTGCTGAAGACCTCCAGGAGGCCGTGGTACTCTGTGGGGATGGCAGGGAAGTCCGAGACTTGACTTAAGCCCTGAGAAGGCCGTCTTGGGGGAGGCTGTGCTGCTTTGAGGAAATGGGAATGACAGAACGGACTCCAACCCAGGATTGAACTTGTGGTCCAGTCAATAATGGGGTTGTGTTATTTGAGCCAAGATAATCTCAAAGCAACAGGAACATGGGGAGACTCAGTGAGGAGAAGATGTATAGCCTCACTGTGATTTCCTGAAAGCCGCAGATTAACAGGAACAGTATTGTGGGTACCTCTACCAATGGAGCGGGTGTGCAGTGCTCTATCGTCCATGGGAACAGAGAGGAGTTGAGTGGGGATATCTAAGGTGGCAAAAAAATCTCCTGCAGCCCCACAGTAAAGACAACTGTTGGAACTCAGCCTATGTGAATGTTCTTTGCTGATAATCTAGCTCTGCCCAGTTGCATAGTCTCCGGAGTATCTGACTCACTGATGATTCTCGAGGGAGCACAGGTGGATTCGGATTCACTCTGAACAACAGCCTTCGGGGACTTCCGGATTGCTTCGAAGGTGAGCGAACTAATGAGGGAGAACGAGTGTGACCTAGATCAGACCTCCTCTCACTCCTGCATTCCCTTAAACGTCCATCAATTCTAATGGTGAGGGCGATGAGAGAGTCGAGGTACACCGGCAATTCCAGAGCAGCCAGCTCATCTTCCACCACCTCAGTTAAGCCGTGAAGGAAGGTATCGAAAAGACACTCATGCAACATGCATGCAACATGCATCATCCAACATGCAAAAATCAACCACGTAGTCTGTCATACCATGGGAGTCTTGATGCAATTCAAGAAGATTTTGGGCCGGCCTCTCTCCCGGATACCGGAAAATTGAAAACTTCCTCACCTCTGCCATGAAATCCTCCAGATGACGACTAATGGCAGATTGTTGCTCCCAAACTGCAGTAGCCCAGGAGAGTGCCCTTCCAGACATTAATGTAATAATGCACGATATCTTCGATCAGTCCGAAGGAAACGAAGATGGCTGTAGCTCAAAAATAAGAGCGCACTGGGAAAGGAAACCCCAGCAGATACCAGGATCCCCAGAGTAACGCTCCGGAGGAGATAAGCGGGGTTCTTGGAAGCCGGGGTAGGCTGGACAAACCCGCCACTTATAGGAAAAAATTACTCTGTGGTTAGGGATTCTCAGAGGTGGCAGACTGCCTATGAGCTAACTCCCTGGTTTGCTCCATGATAGCCTTAAACCCTTGCTCGTGGCGTTCCGTCAGGGAATGAAGCTCTTCCAAAAGGTCCTGTAGGAGCTCCTCACGCCTCCCAATGGTGGCTCTCTGCAGGGAGACAGCGTGGCGGAGCTGGTCCAAGTCTGCTGGGTCTGTCATGGCCAGTTCGTACTATAAGAACACAAGGTGAGACCCAGATGCAGACATGGAAGGCAGATGGTTTGAGTCTTTGATATGTATTAGTAATCCAAAAGGGGTAGGCAGATTGGTCAAAACCAGTTCAGAGTCCAGGAGGTACAGCGTGGCAGGCAGGCTCAAGGTCAGGGCAGGCAGAATAGGCAGGCAGACAGGAACAGAGTCTAGAAAACAGGCAAGGGTTAAAACCGGGAGGACTAGCTAAAGAGAATAGAAAAGGAGTATGGGAAAAACACGCTTGTTGACTTGAAACACATACAAGACAAACTGGCACAGACAGACAGGAAACACAGGGATATATACAAGTGACACTTGGAGGGGTGGAAACAATCACCAGGACAGGTGAAACAGATCAGAGTGTGACAGTCCTCAGTGTTCACAGGTCCAAAACAGATCACCTGCGTGCTGTGTTTTAATCAGACTAAATGTCTGGTATTAGGGGCTGGGTGTGACAGCTTAGTGTCACTCCGTGCGAATTATAAGCAGGAAATAGGTCAATGTCACCTTGCCACTAAACCCCAAAGCCTGCCTCTACAATAGCCATTTTGTGTCCAACTACTGAATAGAGTTGTTGTTTTTTTACTCAGTTTCCTTCCTGGTTTGGCCTTGGAAGTCAAAGGAGATATCAACAGGTGAGAGAAAGGTGCCAGGATAAAGTGAAATGTTTCTTCAAACTAGACTAAATACTGAATGTACTGTATGTGTGTGTCTGTGGATGTGTGTGCATGTGTGTGTGTGTGTGTGTGTGTTTGTAGTCTAATGCAAAGTATGTCTCTACTGTACCATATGTATAGGCCATCTTGTGGAGTCACCAACAGGTGTGTGGGTGAGCTGTGTTAATCTATGAATTAGTAGCGTGGATCTAAAAAAGCACCTTCTATTACAGGTCCTGCTGGGTGGATAACGCATTCCAGGAAAACATTGCTGATTTTGTTATTGACTGTACGTTTGGTTATTCCATGTATAACTCTGTGTTGTGGTTTTTGTCGCACTGCTTTGCTTTATCTTGGCCAGGTTGCTGTTGTGAATGAGAACTTGTTCTCAACTAGCCTACCTGGTTAAATAAAGGAGAAATAAAAAAATGTAAAAAAGCAACTGTTCAGAGGAGACTGCGTGAATCAGGCCTTCATGGTCGAATTGCTGCAAAGAAACCACTACTAAAGGACACCAATAATAAGAAGAGAATTGCTTGGGCCAAGAAACACGAGCAATGGACATTGAAAGCAATGAAATCGTTCCTTTTGGTCTGATGAGTCCAAATTTGACATTTTTGTTTCCAACTGCTCTCTCTCTTTGTGAGACGCGGAGTAGGTGAATGGATGATCTCTGCATGTGTGGTTCCCACAAGCAGGGAGGAGGAAGAGTGATGGTGTGGGGGTGCTTTGCTGTTGACACTTGGTTATTTATTTAGAATTCAAGGCACACTTAACCAGCATGGCTACCACAGCATTCTGCAACAATATTGCTTCCCATTTGGTTTGCGCTTAGTGGGACTATCATTTGTTTTTCAACAGGACAATGGCCCAACACCTCCAGGCTGTGTAAGGGATATTTTACCAAGAAGGAAAGTGACGGAGTGCTGCATCAGATGACCTGGCCTCCGCGATCACCCGACCTCAATCCAATTGAGATGGTTAGGGATGAGTTGGACCGCAGAGCGAAGGAAAAGCAGCCAACAAGTGCTCAGCATATGTGGGAAATCCTTCATGACTGTTAGAAAAGCATTCTAGGTGAACCTGGTAGAGAGAATGGCAAGAGTGTGCAAAGCTGTCATCAAGGCAAAGGGTGGCTCCTTTGAATAATCTCAAATATAAAATATATTTTGATTTATTTTACACCATTTTGGTTGCTACATGATTCCATGTGTTATTTCATAGTTTTGATGTCTTCACTAATATTCTACAATGTAGAAAATTGTTTTAAAAAAGAAAATCCCTTGAATGAGTAGGTGTGTCCAAACTTTTGACTGGTACTGTATAGATAACATAAACATGCTGTTGACACGTAGGCTATGATGTGATGGAATGTTTTTCCTTGTGTGGTAGGTTTTTGAGGTTTTGACACTTTTATCTAGGTGTCATCACCAACCATAAAATATCTACTCTGGTAGGTTTCGTGGACTTTTACACTCTTATGTAGGTGTCATAACCAGCCGTAAAATAACACACTATATGTCACAACAGGTCAAAATATATGTGCCAAGACCATATCGCAACAGGTAATGTCAGCTTTTCTGACATATTATGACATGGTTATGATCGTGTCATAACGTGTTATGAAGCTGGGTGTCAAGTGTTATTGAATCTTTCTGGGTAAGTTTCTAAGAGTCTTCCACACCTGGATTGTGCAACAATTGCCCATTATTCTTCTCAAAATCCTTCAAGCTCCAACCATTTTTAGGTCTTACGATAGATTTTCAAACATATTTAAGTCAAAACTGTAACTCGGCCACTCAGAAACATTTACTGTTTTCTTGATGGGCAACTCCAGTGTAGTTTGGTATTGTGTTTTAGGTTATTGTTTTAGGTTATCGTCCTGCTGAAAAGAGAATTCATTTCCCAGTGTCTGATGGAAAGCAGACTGAACAAGGATTTTGCTTGTGCTTAGCTCCATTCCGTTAGTTTTTAATCCTGGAAAAACTTCCCATTTCTTATATATTACAAGCATACCCAAAGCATGACACAGACACCACCTTGCTTGAAAATATGGAGAATGATACTCACTATTACTTTAGTTGCCTTGTTACAAACAGGATGCATGTTTTGGAATATTTTTATTCTGTACAGTCTTCCTTCTTTTCACTCTGTCAATTAAGTCAGTATTGTGGAGTAACTGCAATGTTGTCAATCCATCCTCAGTTACTTCAACCACAGCCGTTAAACTCTGTAACTGTTTTAATCACCATTGGCCTCATGGTGAAATCCCTGAGCATTTCCTTCCTCTCCTGCAACTGAGTTAGGAAGGACGCCTGTATTTTTGTAGTGACTGGGTGTATTGATACATCATCCAAAGTGTAATTAATAACTTAACCATGCTCAATGGGATATTCAATGTCTGTTTTTTTTATATTTTTCATTTTCTATTGTTGTTGAATCTGTGTTTGAAATTCACTGCTCAACTGAGGGACCTTACAGATAATTGTATGTGTGAGGTACAGAGATGAGTTTGTCATTCAAAAATCATGTTAAACACTATTATTGCATACAGAGTGAGTCCATATAAGTTATGTGTCTTGTTAAGCACATTTTTTACTTCTGAACTTATTTAGGAATGCCATAACAATTGGGTTGAATACTTATTGACTCAAGATATTTCAGCTTTTCATTTATTATTAATCGTAAATTTCCAAAAACCTAATTCCACTATGACATTATGAGGTATTGTGTGTAGACCAGTGACAAACATCTATATTTTATAAATTTTAACCTACGGCTGGCTGTAACACAACAAAATGTGGAAAAAGTCAAGAGGTGTGAATATGTTCTGATGGCGCTGTAAATATTTAATGAAAAGTACCCAGACCTCACCCTTTAATGTTTTAACTGAAATTTACAGTACCAAGATGAACTAGCCACCTAGCTTGAGAAACTGTGCTGACAATTCCATTTGGGCTTGCTAGCTAAATTATACAGCCAACATTATGTCTATATTGATGCTATTACAATAACCAAACAGTTGGATAAAGAAATAATTTGTGAAACCATGATGTGGTGTATGACTGGATTGGATGTTGCATGCTATTTCTATGTTGTTTAAGTTGCTTTGTGATCTTCTGTTGGATCTGACAATTAATCTTGATGGTTGTACAGTTGTCTCAAATAAAACTGTAAAGGACCTCGGCGTTACTCTGGACCCTGATCTCTCTTTTGACGAACATATCAAGACTGTTTCATGGACACTTTTTTTCCATCTACGTAACTTTAGAAAAATCTGAAACTTTCTGTCCAAACATTATGCAGAAAAAGTAAACCATGCTTTTCTTATTTCTAGATTAAGCTAATGCAATGCTCTGACTGCCCGGACAGAGCACTAAATAAACTTCAGTTAGTGCTAAACACAGCTGCTAGAATCTTGACTAGAACCAAACAATTTGATCATATTACTCCAGTGCTAGCCTCCCTACACTGGCTTACAGTTAAGGCTAGGGCTGATTTCAAGGTTTAACTGTTAACCTACGAAGCATTACATACACTACCTAGCTTTTTGATTTGGCCCTGCCATACATAACTACATGTACGCTACTGTCACAAGACGCAGGCCTCCTTATTGTCCCTAGAATTTCTAATCAAACAGCTGGAGGCAGGACTTTCTCATATAGAGCTCCATTTTTATGGAATGGTCTGCTCATCCATTTGAGAGACACAGACATGGTCTCGGCCTTTGAGCAAAAAATATCATGGATGATGTTTTAGTCACTCCAAAGGCTATTTTACATGGGAATTAGAATGACTGTTGAGGACTTTAAAAAACATCATTCCAAATCTAACAGGTCAGGCATCAGTGTGGATGGACAACTTGTCATTAGTGGTGCTAAGCTGATAAGCACTAGGACAGACTCAGAAAGTATTTTTTTTCAAACCTAACAGCCACCATTTGTTTGTTTGGTTGTTTGTTTAATAGATGAGAAAATGTTTATCGGGATATCTGGCTGTGGGAAGGTGGGGGTGGCGGAGCACTGGGATAAAATAACAAAAGTTTGGATTGTATTTTATCTGAAAGGCCACAATTTACCTGATATTTATTTTGAAAGTGTATGATAAATTGGTTATTACACAATACCTAAATGGGTGTCTTTAGTTTGTTTCAACAAGCATTGAATATTCAAGCATTATCATCCTTATCATACCAGCTGTGTTGAATTCTCTGAAGTAACATACTGTCTTAGTAAACACTAGCCAAACACCAGCTGCATTTACAAAAGTTTGTTTTCGGGAGAAAATTGTAAAATTCAGTTTGGAATGACTGTCAGAAGTATTTTGAAGAAGTGTTGCCCTCATGAAGTAATGGATTTATTTTTTTCTTCTGAAAGCTGTCCTGTCAATCGAGAAAAAAGGTGTTTAATCTAACGCCCAACTGAATTTGTTCTGAAAGAGAGAAAAGAACGATAACAGCTCTACAGAAACATTTTGATTCACTGTCTCGCCTCATGCTAAGCTTTACATAACATTCACCCAACCAATCAGCATATTCAAATATATGCAAATGACCTGTCATCCATGGTAATTGGACATAGGGGACTGATGTCAGAAGAAAACACCAAGAGGAAACAAGTGTCAGGAATAGAATACGGGACAAATAACCATACTGATAATTAATATATAATATATTGAGTATAAATTATATTTATAATGCGTACAGAAGACTTCACACACTACCAGTCAAAAGTTTTAGAATAATATACTCATTCAAGGGTATTTATTTATTTTTACTATTTTCTACATTGTAGAATAATAGTGAAGACATCAAAACTATGAAATAACACATAAGGAATCATGTAGTAACCAAAAAAGTGTTAAACAATATATATATTTTATATTTGAGATTCATCAAATAGCCACCCTTCGCCTTGACGACAGCTTTGCACACTCTTGGCATTCTTTCCACCAGCTTCACCTGCAATGATTTTCCAACAGTCTTGAAGGAGTTCCCACATATGCTGAACACTTATTGGCTGCTTTTCCTTCACTCTGCGGTCCGAGTCATCCCAAACCATGTCAATTTGGTTGAGGTTGAGTGATTATGGAGGCCAGGTCATCTGATGTAGCACTCCAATACTCTCATTCTTGGTAAAATAGCCCTTACACATCCTGGAGGTGTGTTGGGTCATTGTCCTGTTGAAAACAAATGATAGTCCCACTAAGCCCAAACGAGATTGGATGGCATATCGCTACAGAACGCAGTGGGAGCCATGCTGGTTGAGCATGCCTTGAATTCGAAATAAATTATAGACAGTGTCACCAGCAAAGCACCCCTACACCATAACACCTCCTCCTCCATGCTTTACGGTGGGAAATACACATAAGGAGATCATCCCTTCACCCACACCGCGTTTCACAAAGACACGCCGGTTTGAACCATAATCCTCAAATTTAGACTAATCAGACGAAAGGACACCTTTCCACCGGCCTAATGTCCACTGCTCGTGTTTCTTGGCCCAAGCAATTATCTTCTTATTATTGGTGTCCTTTAGTAGTGGTTTCTTTTCAGCAATTCGATGAAGGCTTGTTTCACAAAGTCTCTTCTGAACAGTTAGTGTTGAGATGTGCCTGTTACCGGAACTCTGTGAAGCATTCATTTGGGCTTCAATTTCTGAGGCTGGTAACTCTAATGAACTTATCCTCTGCAGCAGAGGTAGCTCTGGGCCTTCCATTCCTGTGGCAGTCCTCATGTGATCCAGTTTCATCATAGCGCTTGATGGTTTTTGCGACTGTACTTGAAGTCACTTCCAATGTTCTTAAAATTTCCCAGAATGGCTGACCTTCATGTCTTAAAGTAATAATGGACTGTCGTTTCTCTTTGCTTTTTTGAGCTGTTCTTGCCATAATATGGACTTGGTCTTTTACTAAATAGGACTATCTTCTGTATACCTTGTCACAATGCAACTGATTGGCTCAAACACATTAAGAAGGAAAGAAATTCCACAAATTAACTGTTAAGAAGGCACACCTGTTAATTGAAATGCATGACCTCATGAAGCTGGTTGAGAGAATGCCAAGAGTGTACAAAAGCTGTCATCAAGGCAAAGTGTGGCTACTTTGAAGAATCTCAAATATAAAATATGTTTTGATTTGTTTAACACTTTTTTCGTTACTATATGTTTCCATATGTGTTTTTTCATAGTTTTAATGTCTTCACTATTATTCTGCCGTGTAGAAAATAGTAAAAATACAGAACAACCCTTGGTGTAAGTGTTCTAAAACTTTTGACCGATAGTGTTTGTGGACATATAATTGTTATTCAAAGCCATTGACATAGATCCAACAACCTAAGTGGTCCGTTTTAATTTCTTATGGTGTTTTGACCTATTGTTAAACATTTTTTTTTACATCTAAACATATCTATAATAGTTATTTATTATCATTTATCATGAGTGTGGAAATGCAAGTATTTAGTCAACATCCAAAAAAGGGAAAAAGGTTTCATCAGCAGTAATACTGCACATGTCCCACGTGTCTTAGGTCGATGATCACTTGTTCAATCATACACATGTAACTTCCACAAAAAAAGTGGCTCCAAGGCAAGAAATGAACAGTACCATCCATAGCAATGTTTACTTACAGTGTCTTTGTTTACTAACAACAGCTACTACTTGCTGTGTGAAATGGCTAGCACGGGGCTTAGGGTTCTCATCCACTTATGACACTGCGTACACACACACACAGTACACAGTATTCCATAAACTGGAAGTGTCTTCATGTGACAGTAGTCTGACTGCTAGTAACAGTGGGGTTTTAGAGTACCCAAGTTATACTACTAGTCCTGTTAGTGTAAAGGGACAATAATGAAGCAGTGTCTGTCTGCAGCAACATGCCTGTTATCTCGGTGCAGAGAGATGACAATGACCACAGCTAGACCACTGAGTCAGAGGGATCTATTCTGCATTCATCATAATTAGGCCACATTTAATTTGCATTCTGATTTGTTTGAAGTGAGGGTGGGTCCCTCTGTATCAGAAACACATTAAGACCTGTTTCTGTGATTGTGTCACTTTCCATTTGCCTGGTTGGTTGGTTGGTGTAGCACTGCGCTGCGCAGGAGCGGACCCCTCTGCTTAGCTCTATCACCTGGCACGGCAAATTCGAGTTGTTTTTTAATCGATCGTCTGTGATGCTCTGACCGGCTGTGAGGACAGACACACACACACTATACACACACCAGTGGCGGTCGGTGACGTTTTATTCATATTCCATTCACCCAGCTCAATGTTACATCGATAGGTTTAAGTTACTACACAATATTTGAATTTGCCCTATATCCACCATGAGGTTGCTAGAACCTGGCCTGGCCTCCCGAGTGGCGCAGCGGTTTCAGGCACTGCATCACAGTTCTTGAGGCATCACTACAGACCCAGGTTTTATCCCAGGCTGTGTCACAGCCAGCTGTGACTGGGCGACCCATCCAGTGTCGCCCGGGTAAGGGGTGGATTTGTCCAGCCAGGATAACCTTGTCCCATCGCGCTCTAGAAACTCCTTGTGGTGGGTCGAGAGACAAATTGGAGTAATCAAGGTGACAGAAAGAGAAACATTCAATAGTGAATTGCACACTCTTGCCTGCATCTAGCTGATATGGGGTGGAATCATTAGTCCTAGCAGTTGCAAATAAACACGTTTCTATTGGACAAATTCAGGTAGGTCCCTCCCCGTTTTGTTCCATTTGCTCCTGTTTAAGAAACGTTTTGCAACAGAATTGGTGGAATGAATACACCGCTGATCACATTCAGCATCATCATTTTGCTCGTTATATAATTCCTTCTCGCATCTACGTGCTCTCCTCCTCTCACCTTTTCCTTTAACTTGTGAACTTCAGTGCACAACACAACAGCTGTCTGTGACCAGGCACAAACATTTCTCCAAGCCAAACCTTCATGCCATAACCGATAACCGCTACACACAGCCTACATCGTTGTTACTATATTAGCTAACGTCATCGTCAACATAGCTACTAGAACTAACGCGTTAGTAAACCCACAATCCAGTCCATGTGTACAATCATGCAGTACAGTGTACAGTAAGCAGTTTAGCAGTTACAGTGGTGGGCCCCTGTAGCAATAAATGTATCAGGGGCGCTTAGCAATACATTTAGCAATAAAGAGTTGCAGTGTTGGCTAGCTAACATAAATAGCATTCCTCCCTGTTTGAGGTTGTTGAGTATGCTAAATTAGCTTAATTAGTTAAGTGAATGTTACAAAATATAGCTAGCTCTCTCTCTGTTTGTCCTTCATTTTTGAATAAACATATTTTTATGACACAAGTCTCTCTCTTTGAGTCAACCACTCACCACATGTTATGCACTGCAGTGGTATCTAGTTGTAGCTTATGCTTTCAGAAACTAAACTCAGCAAAAAAAGAGAAGGTCCTCTCACTTATTTATTTACTGCGTTCAGCAAACTTAACATGTGTAAATATTTGTATGAACATAACAAGATTCAACAACTGAGACATAAACTGAACAAGTTCCACAGACATGTGACTAACAGAAATGGAGTAATGAGAGGGGAGGGGGGTTAAAATCAAAAGTAAAAGTCAGTATCTGGTGTGGCCACCAGCTGTATTAAGTACTGCAGTGCATCTCCTCCTCATGGACTGCACCAGATTTGCCAGTTCTTGCTGTGAGATGTCACCCCACTCTTCCACCAAGACACCTGCAAGTCCCCGGACATTTCTGGGGGGAATGGCCCTAGCCCTCACCCACCCAGATGTGCGCAATGGGATTGAGAACAGTCACATTCCTGTCTCCACACACAGAACAAGCAGTATGGCTGGTGGCATTGTCATGCTAGAGGGTCATGTCAGGATAAGCCTGCAGGAAGGGTACCACATGAGGGAGGAGGATGTCTTCCCTGTAACGCACAACGTTGAGATTGCCTACCATGAAAACAAACTCAGTCCGATGATGCTGTGACCCTCCACCTCCAAATCGATCCAGCTCCAGAGTACAGGCCTCGGTGTAACGTTCATTCCTTTGATAAAAAAACGCAAATCCGAACATCACCCCTGGTGAGATAAAACCGTGACTCGTCAGTGAAGAGCACTTTTTGCCAGTCCTGTCTGGTCCAGCAATGGTGGTTTGTGCCCATATGTGATGTTGTTGCCGGTGATGTCTGGTGAGGACCTGCCTTACAACAGGCCCACAAGCCCGCAGTCAAGCCTCTCTCAGCCTATTGCGAACAGTCTGAGCACTAATGGAGGGATTGTGCATTCCTGGTGTAAATCGAGCAGTTGTTGTTGCTATCCTGTACCTGTCCCGCAGGTGTGATGTTCGGATGTACCGATCCTGTGCAGGTGTTGTTACACGTGGTCTGTCACTGCGAGGACAATCAGATGTTCGTCCTGTCTCCCTGTAGCACTGTCTCAGGCGTCTCACATTACGGACATTGCAATTTATTGCCCTGGCCACATCTGCAGTCCTCATGCCTCCTAGCAGCATTCCTAAGACACGTTCACACAGATGAGCAGGGACCCTGAGCATCTTTCTTTTGGTGTTATTCAGAGTTAGTAGAAAAGCATCTTTAGTGTCCTATGTTTTCATAACTTTGACCTTAATCGCCTACCGTCTGTAAGCTGTTAGTGTCTTAACGACCATTCCACAGGTGCATGTTCATTAATTGTTTATGGTTCATTGAACAAGCTTGGGAAACCGTGTTTAACCCTTTACAATGAAGATCTGTGAAGTTGAGTGGATTTTTACGAATTATCTTTGAAAGACAGGGTCCTGAAAAAGGGGCGTTTCTTTTTTTAGCTGTCCTCTGGCTACACCGTGGTGCCAGTCCTACTGAGGCTACTGTAGACCTTCATTGCAAAATAGTGTTTTTATAAGTTATTTGGTGACGTGAATATATTTTGAATAGTTTTAAAAAGGATAACTTGTTCAATGTTCCACAATTTTTATTTTATGAAATGCACTGAGGAGGACGGTCCTCCCCTTCTTCCACTCACTCACACTACACACATGCGGGGGGGTGGGGGACACACACCTCGTAATCGAGGTATGACCGGGTCAACATCCTCCTCACTTACTCCACTCACTTGGGTGGGTTCATTACCATGATTCTGTTGCAAAACGTTTTGCAACATTAACAATTCACGCCAAATGGAAAACATTTTGCAACGAAAATGAGAGTTTATATTGGACAAATTCAGGTAGGTCTCTCCCCGTTTTGTTCATTTTGTTGTGTTTGCTACCGTTTGTCTCTTAAAACTGTAAACTTTTTCCTTTGCAAGACGAATACAACCCTTGGCATGTGTAGCCACACAGCTGCCTCTCTCTCTCACACTCTTTTGCTTAGTCTCTCGCTCTCCACTCAGTGATCTAATGACCTCTGCGAAATTACATTGACATTCTTGGCATGGTGTCAGTTGAAAAGTTCCAGGTCAGATGACAGGGGAGTTTGGAAGGTACTTGCTTACAGTCTCCATTCAACATCACCACTCACTTACACACTTGGTGACTCAGAAACATATGCATTATCTGATCAACATAACTGGCACAACTACAGAAAGAAAACATGTGGACATCTTCCAACATCACACTACACACTAAAACATGTGTGTTCCTCAAGGGGCCTTCGGGAAGCGTAATGGTTCTAAATCGAACCATAATGACCCAAAGAACCCTTTGAGTTCACAAAAGGGTTCTTTGGTATTTTATTGATAATTAAAATGTAGGGGAGGCGGCTCATTAGAATATTTTAGGGCGTGGTTTGCACACAGCCCTTTATGTAGACAACCTTGAGTGAATGTCATTCCAGTTTTTCTAATGTGTTGTGTTATACCATTTTATATGGCTATGGCCAGTGACGGTGTCTTGTGAAAGACTTAAATATGGCCTTGTGTCAGTTGCGAAAGGTTGACTAACTAGACAATGGTTCTTGATTCTCTCCTCAGGGACTCTAGCTGTTACAGAGGTAGCTGACTTGATTCAACATCAATTATAACACCTATGGAATATAAAATGGCTGATAAGAATACATTTTTAAAAACTGTATGGTTCTTCAAAAGGATCTACAAAGAGCTTTTCAGATTGAGAAAGGATCTTTATAGAACCATTCTCCACGAAGGTTCTATAAAGAACCATAAAACAGTGTTCCATATCCCCCAAAATGGTTGTATCCGTAGCGGAACCCTGTTTTGGTGCTATTTTTTTGTTGAGAACTTTAGGAAAAGGTTCTTTACAGCACAATACAGGTTCCATTTAGAACTTAATGAGCATGGTGAACCTTCAAACAAGGTATCTATATATAGGACCAAAAAGGATAGTGTTATGGTTACAAGCCGAAGAACCCCCAGAGGTACTATTTAGACTGGACTCTGTTTAACATGCATCCTTGCGCTTTATTACAAATGCCTAGTCACTCACCCACCATTGCACATTGTACCAAATGGTAGGTTGGACCTCACTTTATATGTGCAGAAAGCTACATTTGTATGTGTTCATCTACAAAGCCCTTTTGGGTAAACTCTCTCTTTACCTCTGTAGTCTGGTCTCCTTCACCACCAGTAGTTACCATACCCGGTCTGCTAGGTGGTTGCTACTTAAAAGTCCCCAGGACATTTACAGTATTAGGCAAGACTGCCTTCTCTTCTTGTGCACCAGAGGCATGGAATAGTCTACAATCCATGCTTCATCTAGATATTTTAGTGCCACTGAATGAATTTAAAATATTGATGGGAGACTTTTTTAGTCTGGATCATGTTGTTGTATTGTATTGTTGCATGTTTTAATTCTGTAATGTATTGATTGTTACTGCCTTCTTGGTCTCAATTGAGAAAGAGACTCTGTGTCTCAAAAGGCTTTTCCTGGTTAAATAAAATAAAAATATGATTTTTTGTGTGTGTGTGTGTGTGTAGCATACTGTACCATTGAGTTTAGACAAAACTAACACACCAATCTCTTTACCCTAAATGTATTATCTAGCTCAATGCTCTTCAATAGCCAGTTTTTGTAATAGTCTTTGTAATAGTCTTGTGAAGACCAATTGCTCCGTTTATAATAATAATAATAAAAATATCTGTTGAGTCAGTTGGATCAGATCCTAACACCTGCATAGCCTGCAGGAAAATGGAGTCTGCTGCTATTCTCATCCAAATAGATGAAGCTGTTTTAACTTTGGGGTAGAGGACCGCATTCCCGCGGGATGCCCGCCGGACTGGTGGGTTCTGATAGAGATCATTGTGGCGCAGTCAGCATTCTTTATGCTGCTGGTGGAAGAGTGCCGTCAGACACACAATATTGGGATGAGAATATTTTTGGGACGCACAGATTATTTGGAAACTTTCTTCTTGCTGCTTTGTATGCGTTAGCCTAACCTATTGTATTCAAAACACGTCTTTGTTGCATTATTCACATACACTCAGATGAATCAATTAAAGTAGGCTGCCTATGCATGGGCAGAGAATCCCGTGTCAATTATCTTCCCAAGGGTATGAATAGGCTATAGTTATGACATTGTTTGTCAATAAATATTGATAATGGAAAGAAGTACCACATCGGCTACCATGGTAGGCTACCACATCGGCTACCATGGTGAGCGAGCGTAGCGCCTTTTTATTAGTTTGCAACATTTTCAAAAACTATTTATTACCATTTATTTGTCTCTGCCTGCAAATCGTCCTCCTAAAAGGTAGGCTATATCCTATATGCAAAATGGAGCTCAAGAGAATGCATGAGTGTCCGCTCATCATTCTTGCTGCTTCAAGTTCATGAATAGTAGCAGGGAAGCAACTTTGGTTTTAGAAGTGGGGTGGGGTGGGGTGGGGGGGGGAGACATAACTTTTACTGCTAGTGAAATTGCTAGCTAGCAAGTTAGCATAAACTAGCGCTAACTGGGCCAGTCATTGTCTATATAACTGGTAGAAGCACATTCATAACCATAAATGGGTAACTAGCTCCCAGGGGCCAGTTACCCCCTAATAAGGGGGGCAAGTTGACCCGAATACACTCATCCAACATATTATTACAATTACAGTATAGATCCAACTTCATTGGAACAAACATATCTACAACTTTTTCAAAATATAAAAAAAGTGTATAAACTTACCATAAAATTACCATAAAATTGTTTTATTGAAATATCTTCAAATATTGTGATGACAAAGACAACATTTTTGTTCAGAAAGTGCATTGGCAGCCAAGGAGAATGTTGGGAAAATAATTTGGTGACATCTTGTGGTCTTAATGGGAATTACAAGAGGGGGGCTAGTTACCCCCTAGTACCTAGTACCCAAATTATTTCTTAGGTTATTTTTGCGCATTTTTATATTGCCTATAGTCACACAATTGCTGGGACCATGGCTGGCAAGTGAGATGCGTCACATACACTTAAAATAACATTGCGGAACTGCGGTTGGGTTCGGTACCTGTTCTTGGAGTAGCAGGTGGGAGTCAGACAGAAAGACAGCTGCAGCTGGCGGGTGCTGGATGAAAAACTGCAGAGCGGGTGGGAGCGGGATGAAGAAATCAGTCCCACTCAGACCTCTGTTTTGGGGTGGGATAGTCAGTAGCGTAACACCTGAAACAGATTGGCATCAGTGAGAGAACGTTCAAAGATTGTTTTCTCCAGCTTTCACATTTAATCGTATTCATAAGTGCTTTCAGCTTTGGGGAACTACTATTTTAACACTGAATCAGAAAGTAGTATATTATTCATATTAAACCCTATAAAATTCGGGTTAATTTCTCAAGATGTGACGTGACAACTCGTCCCAACCTTACAACGTATGTAACTGTGAGTTCAAGACAACTCAGTTGATTCTCAGTTCCCGAGTTCCCAGTTTTGAACGCTGCATAAGCCCCTTCTTCCAGCAACTTTAGGGAGGTCTGTCGAATGCTCAGTCTGCTCTGCTCTCATGTGGTTGGCTAGGGACCTTGGAAAAGTCTCAGCTCACTCAACAAATAGCTGCAGATGAGCCTATGCTCTTATGGGAATGAGCTGAATAAACCCTCTGACTTTAATTACATCTTGTAGGGGGCTTGGGCTAATGCACCTAAATGTGCAAAGTATGATTAAAAAAATGGACACAATTGACATTTGGGTACAGGACTCATTTCCTAACATTCTGGTTCTCTAAGAAACGTGGTTAAATGATTCTGTCTCTGATAAAGACATTTAAGTAAAATATTATAATGTATTTAGATGTGACAGATTACAGAAAGAGGGAGGTGTGGCCATACATGTAAAAATCGAATATCATGGCTTCCCAAACTTTAAATGTTTCTGTTCCCAATAAATTTCAGCTCCTGGTTGTAAGTGTGTCCATACACCAGAATACACAGTTATTTGTTGCTGGGATTTACCGTCCACCTGCTATTGTTGCTATATCTGAGTGTTTAAAACCTTTTCTGTCCTGGGAGTTGATAATTTTAGGGGATTTGAATCTGGATTGGGTATTCCCTTGCCTCAGATCAGTTAAAGATTTTAATCTGTCTCAATTGATCTCAAAACTCACATTGAATGCGAAAAAAATCCTATGAACTCCTCATTGATTGATTCCATTCTGACTAATAACTCCCATAAATATATATGTAGTGGAGTAGTTTCTTATGATCTCAGTGACCATTGTCCCGAAGTATGTATTAGAGATACCAAAAACAAAATACTAATCCTTGTTTGTAAAAAAATATAAACAAATAAAAAATATATAGTTTTCTCCTCAAGGGTTTTTACATGTCATGCTCTACTCTGATGTAGCCACTGTCTCCTGTATTCATGACCCTGAGTTGGCTCTAGAAAATGTGTCCCCTTTAAAGATTCAAAGATAGATCTAACCCTTGGTTTTCTTCAGAGCAATCTGTGCACATTCAGATTTGAAATCACTATTAGGACACAGGGCCAAACCCATATGCAGACACAGGAGGCAGATGGTTGAGCTCTGATGTTTATTACAACACAAGGGATAGGTAAAAGGCAGGTCAGGGGACAGGCGAGAGTTCATAAACCAGTTCAGAGTCCAAACAGTACAGGGTGTTAGACATGCTCAACGTCAGGACAGGCAGGGGTTCTGTAACCAGGTCCGAGTCCAAAAAGTACAAGGCGTTAAGCGTTAAGGCGTTAAGCAGGCTCAAAGTCAGCGCAGAAAGAATGATCAGGCATGCGGGTTCGGTGTCAGGACAGGCAAGGGTCAAAACCAGGAGGACAAGTAAAAACAGAGACTGGGAAAAATAGGCGCTAGGAGATAACCGCTGGTTTACTTGGCAAACAAGACGAACTGGCACAGAGAGACAGAAAACACAGGAATAAATTTAACGGGGATGATGAGCAACACCTGGAGGGGGTGGAGACAAGCACAGGGACAGGTGAAACACATCAGTGAGTGACAATCACGCCTGGGCCAAAGCAAGAAAAACTGTCTCTCAGTTTTGTGGACATAAAAAAAAAGGGGTGCCGCAGGGTTCAATTCTAGGTCCATTACTGTTTACTGTTTACATTAGCATTGCTGACTTGTCTGTAAGAAATTGTAACCTGCATTTGTATGGAGATGATCCTGTTGTGTATGCTATTGACCCCACGGTTGACCAGGCTCTATCTGAACTACAGTCTGCCTTCATTGTTTTACAGGAAAACTTGATTAACCTGAAATTAGTATTGAATGCAGGAAAACCAAAACATATGTTGTTTTCTAGAGTACATTTAAAATAACTCTGATGATTTAAGCATATGTACTTTGGATGGTGTCCATATTGATATTGTCCCTGCTTACAAATATCTAGGCATCTGGATAGATGAAAAGCTGTCTTTAAAAAAACATTTTGATTAATTAGTTAACAAGCTGAGAATACAAAAAAATGTATTTCCTCTATAAAAATATGTCTTGCCTGTCACCTAATAGTAAAAATAAAGTGGCAGCTGCCACTTAATTGAAGCCATTAGATGCAGTTTATTATGAGCAACAGTTTTAGGACATAACACTGCATTTTCTATCAGGAAGGTGGTTGCCCCTCTTTGATGTCACGTAGGTTAATATATTCCTAGAGTACGTTGCAAAGGTATTCATCCACCTTGGTGGTTTTCCCATTTTGTTGCATTACAACCTGCAATTTAAATTGATTTTTATTTGGATTTCATGTAATGGACATACACAAATTAGTCCAAATTGGTGAAAAATAAAAAATAAAAAATAAAAACTATTCTGAAAAATAAACATCTGAAAAGTGGTGCGTGCACATGTATTCACCCCCTTTGCTATGAAGCCCCTAAGTCAAATTTGGTGCAAACGATTACCTTCAAAAGTCACAAAATGAGTTGGGTTGCAGACAGGGGAACTTTATTTAAGTGTCACATGATCTCAGTATATATACACCTGTTTTGAAAGGCCCCAGAGTCTGCAACACCACTAGGCAAGTAGCACCACCAAGCAAGCGGCACCATGAAGACCAAGGAACTCTCCAAATAGGTCAGGGACAAAGTTGTGGAGAAGTACAGATCAGGGTTGGGCTATAAAAAAATATCTGAAACTTTGAACATCCCACGGAGCACCATTAAATCCATTATTTAAAAATGTAAAGAATATGGCACCACAACAAACCTGCAAAGAGAGGGCCGCCCACCAAAACTCACGGACCAGTCAAGGAGGGCATTAATCAGAGAGGCAACAAAGAGACCAAAGATAACCCTGAAGGAGCTGCAAAGCTCCACAGCGGAGATTGGAGTATCTGTCCATAGGACCACTTTAAGCCTTACACTCCACAGAGGTGGGCTTTACAGAAGAGTGGCCAGAAAAAAGCCATTGCTTAAAGAAAAAAATAAGCAAACACATTTGGTGTTCACCAAAAGGCTAGTGGGAGACTCCCCAAATATATGGAAGAAGGTACTCTGGTCAGATGAGACTAAAATTTAGCTTTTTGGCCATCAAGGAAAATGTCTGGCGCAAACCCAACACCTCTCATCCCCCCAAGAATACCATCCCAACAGTAAAGCATGGTTGTGGCAGCATCATACCGTGTGGACGTTTTTCATCGGCAGGGACTGGGAAACTGGTCAGACTTGAAGGAATGATGGATGGCACTAAATACAGGGACATTCTTGAGGGAGCCCTGTTTCAGTCTTCCAGAGACTTGAGGCTGGCACGGAGGTTCACCTTCCAGCAGGACAATGACCCTAAAAATACTGCTAAAGCAACACTTGAGTGGTTTAAGGGGAAACATTTAAAGGTCTTGGAATGGCCTAGTCAAAGCCCAGTCCTCAATCCAATTGAGAATCTGTGTGTCACGCCCTGACCATAGAGAGCCTTTTATTATGACTAGGGTGGGTTATCTAGGTTGTTTTATGTCTATGTTGGCCTGGTATGGTTCCCAAATCAGAGGCAGCTGAAGTGCATGTCACCAGTCCGGTGCAACCTGTGCCGGGCCCACGCATCAGGCCTTCAGTGAGCCTCCCCAGTCCGGCGACTGTTGATAGTCCAGAGCTCCCGGCGATGGTCCCCAGTCCGGAGCTTCCGGCGACGGTCCCCAGACCGGAGTCTCTGGCGACGATCCACAGTCCGGAACCTCCTGCAGCGGTCCACAGTCCGGAGCCTCCTGCGATGGTCCACAGTCGGGAACCTCCTACGACGGTCCATAGGCCGGAGCCCTCCTTTGCGCCGGTGCCCAGTCCAGGCACGGTGTCCAGTCCTGCTCCATGGCAGGAGCCTCCTTCTGCGCCGATGCCCAGTCCAGGCATGGTGTCCAGTCCCACTTCAAAGCAAGAGCCTTCCTCTGCGCCGGTGCCCAGTCCAGGCACAGCGTCCAGTCCCGCTCCAAGGCCAGAGCCTTCCTCTGCGCCGGTGCTCAGTCCAGGTACGGCGGCCAACTCAGGTCCATGGCCGGGGCCCTCTGCGCCAAGCCGGACCCATGGTCTGGGCGGGGGCAAAGTCCCGCAGCAGAGCCACCACCGATGCTGGCGGATCCGCGAGCGGAGTGGGTACTTCACCCCGCACCGGAGCTGCCACCAACGCTAGATACCCATCCGGACCCTCCCCTATAGAGTCAGGTTTTGCGGCCGGAGTCCGCACCTTTGGGGAGGGGGGTACTGTCACTCCCTGACCATAGAGAGCCTTTTATTCTCTATGTTTGTTAGGTCAGGGTGTGACTAGGGTGGGTTATCTAGGTTGTTTTATGTCTATATTGGCCTGGTATGGTTCCCAATCAGAGGCAGCTGTTTATCGTTGTCTCTGATTGGGGATCATATTTAGGCAGCCATTTCCCCACTGTTTTTTTTGTGGGATCTTGTTTTGAGTTAGTGTCTGATGCACCTCTTATGTTACGGTTCGTTGTTTGTTTCCTTTTTGTTTTGTAAGTTTCACAAAAATAAAGATGTGGAACTCAGAGCACGCTGCGCCTTGGTCCATCTCTCCACACAATCGTGACACTGTGGTATGACTTAAAGATTGCTGTACACCAGCGGAACCCATCCAACTTGATGGAGCTGGAGCAGTTTTGCCTTGAAGAATGGGCAAAGATCTCAGTGGCTACATGTGCCAAGCTTATAGAGATATACCCCATAGAGACTTGCAGCTATATTTGCTGCAAAAAGTTTCTCTACAAAGTATTGACATTGGGGGGGGGGGGGGGGGGGGTGAATAGATATGCATGCTTAAGTTTTCTGTTTTTGTTGCCCTATTTCTTGTTTGTTTCACAATAAACCATATTTTGCATCTTCAAAGTGGTAGGCATGTTGTGTAAATCAAATGATACAAACCCCCCAAAAAATCAATTTTAATTCCAGGTTGTAAGGCAACGCGATAGTGAAAATGCCAAGGGGGTGAATAATTTCGCAAGCCAATGTACGTTTTCATTTATAAAGCCCTTTTACAAAAAATCCCACTGTACCTAACATCATTACTAAACTTTAGACTGATGAGTTTCCACACCCAGTCGCAGGGATGGATAACTCTGGAAATTAATTTGGTCTCTACTGAGTAAGATAAAGTAGCTTTTAGTTTTCTTGCACCTTATTTGTGGAAAAATCTTCAAAATCTTGTTAAATGTGAAGTTGTGGTGTTTCTAGGGCAACCCAGAAAGCTGATTGAGGATCTTATTACTGAATGCATTTGTTTTGGTATGACCGTGTTTTTCTTTCTGCTTACATTTATATTGATGTGTGTTTTCTCTGTCATTTCTGTCATTCAGGGCTCATCTGTAAAATAGACCTTGGTCTCAGTATGACTCCCTGATAAAAAAAAAAATATACAGGTTAACTCAAATGTAATACATGTAATGGATGCATATAAAAATGCTAAATGACGTTTCTTGGAAATTTCCCAAAATACATCTATCAAGAATAGTATGTCAGCTACAGAAACTAATCCTACCTCCATTCTAACACAAAGTAGTATTGTGTTTGAGGAGTGAAACCTTTCAAAGGTCCCCCTTTAAAAGCATCGACTGTACCCAGGACCTTGTGAAGGGAAAGAGATACCGGATGAGACCTGACGGGTAAAAGCATTGCGGTCCAAAGGGGCAGCAGTCTGCTGGGATGCACTCTGATGTGGAAAAGGGCCACTTATAAAAACCCTGTGTAATTTATTGATTGACCATCATCCTTGGCCTCCCGCATGGCTTTGGTTACTGGATATCTCAGAGGGACACACCAACAGAAAGGGATACAGTAGGTGGAGGAAAATCATACTGTAGCGTTAAGGTCTTATACTCCGACATCAGACACATTGTGACAATTGCAAGGTTGTAAGAAATTCATAGGATAGCAGAGAAAAATGCTTCACAAGGGCTGAAATATGTATAGTCTGGTTAATCAGGCTGTAATACACAACAGTCCCACAACATTATGACAATTTTGCAGGCATTAACTTCAGGCTGTACATACCAATTACCAATGATTAATCATACTGAGATGTGTGTTGCTTGGCGAGAACGTCTACGTAGAGTGCAATGACTGCTACCTGTATTCAAGTTATGTGGGAGGCCTGAGAAATGCTGTGTATGAATGTTCATCAATATGGACAACTACACTCTTTACATATATGTATAGAATGAAAGCCATTATTGCCTACTTGTGTTTTGAAATACATTGATTTGCTATTCAATTGTTAAGCCAAATAGGCCTACTCCTAGAAAGCAGCCGTATGTCTCTGCCATAGCTTTGCTCATAATTTTGTGTTTACCTCTGACTCTCTGGTGTCTGTTGGTGTGCCCAGGATACTATAACCTGTAATGGTGAAGACATAGGTTTAACTATGTCATGAACATAGTGACATGAACATTTAATTAACGTTCCCCCCTTATTACATTCATTAGATTGTCTAGCTGTTGCCGAGTTTATGTGTGAACATTTACTATCAGAGCTCTTGTAGCATGAACTGACATGTTGCCATCCCAATCAAAGGATCAGAGAATTAATATAGCACTGAAAACATAAGCTACAGCTAGCTAGCATTGCAGTGCATGAAATGAAATAAGGCCAAAAATAATCGTCCTCCCACATCTTAAACGGCACCGAACGCCACTGATTTTGTATTATTCTGTAAGTAAATCCGAGACAATTCATTAAGTATGATGTGTACGTTTAGTATGGTTAAATAAGACATATGGTTACTTTGGGCAAACATGATAGGAGGGTGGTTGATCGGGGGTATAATGTGAATGTCTAGCAACCCAAAGGTTGTTAGTTTGAATCTCATCATGGACAAAATGAACAACTTTTCAACTACTTACCACATTTTAGCCACTTTGCAACTACTTAGCATGTTAGCTAACCCTTCCCCTAACCCTAACCTAACCTTAACCCTTTAACCTAACTTCTAAACTTAACCCTAACCTTAACCCTTACCCCTAGCCTACTGTAGCTAACGTTAGCCAATCTGTAATACCGTGATGTCATTGTCACATCTCAAGAGAAGTAAGTCAGTATGACCCAAATCCAGGCAGGAGAGTAGCGAACTGCGATTTACTCCAGTCTGTTTCAGATCTTCAGGTTGACTAGATTGTTACGTGCCAGTCCGCAATTTGTACGAGATGCTTGTTGTGACCAGAGATGGGCAGCATTTCTGTTCTATGTATTTGAAAAATGTATTTGAATGACTTCTGAGTTTTCAGTCATTTGAATTACACTGGGCTGAACTACACTCCAACATAAAGTATTTTGTAACAAGATACTTTTGAGAGCTGACATTTTTTGTAATTTCAAAATACAAAATATTTTTTTATACAATTTATTTTATAATGTTGGTTCATAATTTTGTCACCACCTTTCATCCTGCATTAGTATTAGACGTCTGGTGGCACTATGGTGTGACAAGAGTGTTCGCTAAATTAACTAAATGTACAGTAAACTGTATGTATAAATGAACAATTGCAAAGCATGCTGAGTAGTACTCTAATGCACTTGACCCCAGAACAATGGCAATGGCAAACCACTGTGCTTTGCAGTTCATTTTCACCCACATTTACATGTTGGTGATTTAGCAGACACTCTTATCCAGAGTGACTTACAGTCAATGCATTCAACTAAGGTAGATAAACAACATATCAGAGTCATAGCAAGTGAAACGTAAATATTACTGAGAATGTTGTTGCTGTTCGGGCTGGCTAATTGCAAATGTATTTCTGTACTTTAAAATACAAAGTACATGTATTTACGCAACATGTAAAGTGTTGGTCCCATGTTTCTGGAGCTGAAATAAAGATCCCATGCACAAAAAGCTTATTTCTCTTAAATTTGTGCACAAATTTGTTTGTATCCCTGTTAGTGAGCATTTCCCCTTTGCCAAGATAATCCATCCACCTTACAGGTGTGGCATATCAAGAAGCTGATTAAACAGCATGATCATGTCACAGGTGTACCTTGTGCTGGGGACAATTAAAGGCCACTCTAAAATGTGTAGTTTTTCAGACAACACAATGCCACAGACGTCTCAAGTTTTGAGAGAGTGATGACTTGCTGACTGCAGAAATATCCACCAGAGCTGTTGCCAGATAATTTAATGTCCATTTCTCAACCATAAGCCGCTTCCAACATCGTTTTAGAAAATGTGGCTATACATCCAACCGGCCTCACAACCGCAGACCCCGTGTAACCACACCAGCCCAGGACCTTCACATCAGAACAGCACCGTTTTTGTTTAATTTATCGTAGCAGTAGGTTTTCTGAACGCAGCCCAGCATCCAATTCTTGCCATCTGCCACCAGTCAAGTTGTTTTTACACAGTGGAATTATGCAACAGATGTAAGGCTTTTCTTGATTGGCAGGTATACAGTACCAGTTAAAAGTTTGGACACACCTACTTGATCTTCTTGATCTTCAACTTCCCTTTGTTGTTGCTTTAAAGTAGATTCCCCTCTCTCTTTCTCTCTGATTAAATGACTTGCATTGCTGCTTTTCAATTTCATCTGTTTTTACTTCAAACACATTTAAAGCAGATCAAGTAGACTAAAAGTAAATCAATTTAAATATCATAGCAGCTATTTTCCCTCAGCAATCATCGAGATGGCAATAGGCTAGAAGACCGAGAGACACTAGGAAGATGGCAAATGTCAAGTATGTTTTTTTCATCATATTCAAAATTTGCATCAAAATAAATGGCTTACGGTGCCTAAAGTAGTGAGAGAACAAAACCTAAGTGAAAAACTATGATGTTTAGGACAGTGAATCTGCTGTATGAATCCAAAGGAGGAACAGGCAGAATTGTACAGCTGTATACACCCACATCAACAAAGGATTCAGTGTCTGGGTATATTTCAAAATATATTTTTCTCATTAAATAATTTTCAGAAAACCAATCTAGGATGGGCTCTATGGAATTACTCCATTATTTTCTATCTATATTTACCTCTGCAAGTCAGTTAAGAACAAACACTTATTTTTGATGATGGCCTAGGAACAGTGTGCTAACTGCCTTGTTCAGGGGCAGAACAACAGATATTTACTTTGACAGCTCGGGGATTCGATCCTGCAACATCTTTACAAGTCCAACGCTCTAACCACTAGGCTACCTACCTTCCCTTCATATTTGCAAATTGGTATTGCAGATCTACAGCCTATATTCAAATGATGCGGACATGTTTTCTTAACAACATCACTGTGAAATGCTTTTATTATTTTTTGTAATAATAGTGCCTGCTGCCCTGGTAAGGGCAGGGGTGAGGTGTCCGTGTAATGAATGCAATAATGTATGAGGACAACAATAATTAATGGCATAGACACAGGTAGCAATGTTATTGCTACTCTCTCTCTCCCTCTCTCTCTCTCTCTCTCTCTCTCTCTCTCTCTCTTTCTCAAGTCAACACAACTCAAATTGCTTCATTGGCATGACGTAACAATGTACATCATGCCAAAGAGTACTTTGAAAATTAAGTGATTAATTTACAATATTATACGAAATTAAAATAATAATAATAATCAAAATTGTAAACGGGACAATCGGTAACAATAATCTAGGGTAAGAATAACCATACACATGGACAAAAACAATGGCATAGAGGACATGTGCAGGTTGGTTGGTCTGTCAGACACTGTCCCTCACCTTATAGCAGGCATCTCTCTCTGTCTCTCTCGCTATCAATTCAATTCAATAGAAAAGGTTTGATTGGCACACAGCAAATTGGCCAGAGTTACCTAGTGTTGATTTTTCAGTGTAACATTTCTACTGTTGATTAATGAGTTACATTAACTCTGTAAGAGTAAAAAATAACTGTCAGCGGTGTACAAGAACCCCAGTGTTGGTGTTAATAATGGTTGAGTTGGATTGTGTCAGTTTTACTCTGTGGAGCGTATAAGCGCCCGTATACTAGGTTGGGTTTGCTCCTAGCAGAACTCGGCTAGGCGAAGCCAATGCCTGTGCCTCACATACTCCCTTAAAAGACCTTCGAATGAAAAACAAGAAAAAGGTTTGTCCCCCTTGAGACGCCATAGCAACAATATAGCCAGTATACGCGTCCTTAAATTTGTCAGAATTAATCTAAGATCAATCAAAAAATCTGTAATTAATTTAGACGTTTTTTGCCAAAGAGGTCTTAGTTGTGTAATTTTACATCTAACTAGGATGTTTGATACAGTATAACTGTTTCGACTGGTAAGCAGGTTATAAACACTCCCATCGAAACCATGCCCATTGCTATATCATATTTCCCAGCAAGCTCTGCTGTAGGTAGATTTTTTTAGGAATTGTTTTAATATCTGTTTTTTTTTTGCATTGATTGATTGATTAATCTTATGCTACACAAGTATAAATAACATATTTTTCTAAACTAATTCAATCATTTAGTCATTTGCCCATCACTGGCATATGTTTTTGCAGTTTAAAATGTTTTAGGTAGTCTCCTTTATCAAAGTTCCTAAACCTCACAGTCATTCTGAATGCAGGTTCCAACAGTTGGATATCCTAACCCTGACTGGATTCCAAGCCAGTGTAATGTGACTAGCAGGCATGATGTGGCATGTAAACCAGGAGTTTCAGGCAGCTGTGTAAGGGTAAAGCTAGGCCTTCAAAGTAAGGCCTTATGATATATTTAATGTATTGTCATAAAGATTTGAATGATAACATTCAGCTAGGAACTCACTTGGTGAAGGCCATAGGACTGAACAGGAATAAACTCAACAACCATGTCTCAGTCACTAACAAATACAGCCATGGTTTGTAACTCTACAAGTGACGCAAAATGGGGATACCTAGTCAGTTGTACAACTGAATGCATTCAATTGAAATGTGCTAACCCAACCCCTCTGAATCAGCGAGGTGTGGGGGGCTGACTTAATAGACATCCACATCATCGGTGCCCAGGGAACAGTGGGTTAAATGCCTTGTTCAGGGGAAGAGCAACAGATTTTTACCTTGTCAGCTCAGGGATTCGATCCAGCAACCTTTCGGTTACTGGCCCAACACTCCTCACCAGGCTACACTGGGAAATACACAAATTAGGCTTTAACCATACAGTGTTAAAACAACAGCCCAAAATGAGTTACTGTAACACTATAGGTGTTAATTTCCCAACACTGAGAAAGTGCAACAGTGTAAGTACTAAGCAAAGTGTTCATTTAACACTGAAAAGTGTGGATGCGTATAGACCGTGTTGATTCAACACTGAATAATTTGCTATGCATTGAAAGTGTTACCACATACATTGCCAAAACAAACATATAGAAATGTATCAAATCAATAATGATAGACCTCTCTCTCTCTCTCTCTCTCTCTCTCTCTCTCTCTCTCTCTCTAGCCAGCTCCTCCCCTTACCATGAGGGCTGGGTACCACAGTCTCTCATCTACCTGTGCCCGCGTGAGTATGTTTATGGAGCACCGCACGTGCCCGCGCATCATTTTCTGACGGCACTAATCTGGAAGCTCTCCTTGGGCTCGTGGCATCGCCTGGTGCCCGCGTGCCAGAAGACTACTGTCCCAATTTTTCAACTCAGGACATTTAAGTCTATATCGACGATTATACTAACTTTTAAATGGTGTGTGAAAGTTATAGCATATCGACGTTTTTGGGGACTCGCTGGCATCAGTCGGTTGCTTCGTTTTACATTAGGATAACCGTATTTTTATCTAGCCCCAAAAAAACGGTAAGTAGCCTTCACTCTAGGTTTCTCTGTATTAAATGTAGGCTACGTTTAGCCTGCTGTTATTTTTTTTTCGAAGCTACAGTGCAGCCTGTGCATGTGAACTGCGTCAGTGTGTTGTTTGACAGGATGTGTGAGTGGGCACGGAGCTGCGCTAATAAAGGGTTAGCGGGGGGGGAGAGTTGATTTGCCTCAGTGTGCTGATGGCTCAAGCTTCATCGTATTACATGGGTGGATGTGTGAAGTATTGGTGATTATATTGATGAAGATGTTTCTAATCAGACATCAGACATTCTAATAGATGATAAGGGGTTCCTAAAGTTTTCATGAAATGTGGTGTGTAGCAGCGGTGTGTGTGCGTGAGATGCGCGACAGCGCGGAACGTATTGTAGGCCTATCCTACCGCTGAACAGTGAATATGAGCGAAGTACGCCCCCTTGCCGGTGAACGCCCAGTCCGGATGCGGTCCCCTGCTCTCCTGTCCATCACTCTGTCAACGCCAGTTAAAACACCCCGACGGAGTTTTCCCATTCATAGTCATAGAGTAAAGCAGAGGTTTTTAAACTAGGTTATTCCTTTGAACTCTAACTCAGTTTAACTGTCCCTCTTTCCAGGATAACGAGGAGGAAGACACTTCGACCATGGTTGTGTTTACACAGAATGACTGAAACTATATTTCCAAAGAGCAACCGATGCGAGGGACGACGCGAGGGACGAGTACATTTATGGATGGTCTTGGTAGGGCACATTGGAACTCCATTACTGTGTGAATAGCCTACAATTGACTTTTGCTTCCAGGACTCTACCTTTCGTTCTACCTTTGGGTCTGGAGTTTGTGGTTCTGTCTCTCTGGGATTGTAGTTTTGAGGGAGAGTGTGGTGTCATGTCTTGGATATAGACCTTGCTATGAGTCTGGCGTGGAAAGTACCTCGTGGAAGGTGTGCAGCGGGCTACAGACTGGAAGGACTCGACATCGGCAACTGATAGGCTACCCCCGTTTTTACCGAGCGTAATGCACCTGGCATGAAGACAGAGAATGGATATTATTTGGGAACTATTTATTATTCTTCACGCCAATTTCATCATCTGTGTATCAGGTAAGTTTTCAGTCATTGATATTGGTTGGTCCGGTGTGAGACGGACAAAAGGGCAGGTGCATGAGAACGCAGTGAGGAAAATTGATAACGAAGTTGTAAAATGTTGCAGAAAACGTTGAAATGAATGAAAACCTTGTAATGAATGATGTACGCCGTCGATAGTCGGTTCAGTTGATAGGCCAATTGAAATAGAATGAATTGATCGGAAACATTTGAGAACGAAGACATTTACAGATCAGAATCTGCCTGAAACTCGGATTTCACTTAGTTGTGGATGTCACTGGGAACAGATACAATAGGGTAGCCTATAAGATTGTACCCCAAAATATGTTTTTGCTGTATTTCATTATGTTCAGTATTGAATAATGCAAGTGTTATCAACTGATATCAATTATGTCAACTGAACGAATGATTACACGAGGAGAGAGGTCGTGTGAGAATGATTTCGTTGAATGGGAAACAATTAATCAATATTATAATTTATTCGACAGATTTCTTTAATAGGTTTAGACTTGGAGCTGAAGTTTTCAAAAAAAAAATTGTCAGGCGAAATCGAGGTTTATTTCGTTAAATTGTGAATGCAAAGTTTGAGGAAAATATCCTAGAACAGTATTACCACTACTGTTGAACTCTTATGACGAGACAGTTATCCTGTGCTACACGTGCATGAATAACCACGGTACTGATACGGGTTTCAGTGGAGTGGGCTAAATGGGAACGCATGCGTTGGTCATGGCGCGATGGCTGTTCCAGAACTATTAGACTGTTCATGTGAGTGGATAGGTGCTGCGTAGTAGATAGGAACAGTATTGACGTATCTTTATTATGTCAGGCTTGGAGCTAAAATATCAAATTAGTTTGAGTTCGATCGAAAGGGGTAATACTTGTGCCCGTCGGTGAGAGCTGTTTGGGTTGAAGCGCCGCTGGGCTGTACCATCATGCGTACCCCCGTTGATTATTAAGTCAAATGCATTAGCTAGATCCATCATCAATGCAATGCAAGTCCACATGCCAACAATTTCTTATACCACCATTGGAGACGAATGTAATATTGTTTGCAGGGAATCTTTGCGTACAGTAGAGGCATATAGACTAGACTACCCGCCGGCTCTCATATCAAACTCCGATGATACTCGTACAACCTAATATTGAAGCAGGTACCCGTCAAGGGCTGAGTGCTGTACTTGAGAGGCATGTGCCCAATCATTCCCTGTGACGACCAGGGATGTGCGCAAAACCTCCCTCCTTCCCCTCCTCTCTGAGCGCATGTATTACGCACGACTGTCGTTTGGAATTTCCACATCTCCCCTCGAGCCTGACTGCAAATTATGATTATAGGCTAGTTATAAATGACCACTCACGCACATCCCTCCCCTCCTTCCCCTTCCCCTCCCCTTTATCTGTTTCCCCAATTTTTTTTTAGGAGGGATGTGTGCAATAATTTGCTGTTCCTCTTCGGTCCGTAGTGAATGGACGTTATTACATTACACACGTTATTACAGACTTGCCAGTGTTGCTTTATGTATCAAATTGTAAAATATGTAGACTAGCTGCCAAACCTTATGCACATATAATCCCTCCCCCTCTTTCGCACAGGCCTGCTATTTCCATGGTAACTCAAGTTTGATACCAGCGGGAATGTGGTTGAGGAGAGTAGCCTACAGAATATTGTAGACTGGAAAGGTTATCTTTAAACATGCCCAGACTGCTCTTTTCCGCAAAAGGTCATTGAAGACACACCATGATGATCAGTTTAAAGACATGCTCTTGAACCTTGGCAACAAGTATTTTTTTAAACCTCCCACTTTGGACTGGATGTGTCCATGTGTAGTTCATACATGCATAATATATTAGCATAATTACTGTTTTACCTCAATTAGCCATGAAATTCCTAGTTTAAAAGCAACTGTTTTTGCCCGAGAGTACTACTTTCAGAACTACTGCTTAAAAGTATACAAAATTACCAGAGAATGTAATCAATTATGTAAAAGGTTAAAGGTTTGAAAAAGTACAGTATTACATGGCTTAGTCTCCTAAAATGATACTATAGGCACAACATAACGTAGTGCGTAAAAATCATCTGTCCTCGGCTTTGCAACACTCACTACTGGATTCCATACTGCCTCAGGAAGCAACTTCATCAAAACAACTGTTCTTCAGGAGCTTCCTGAAATGGGTTTCCATGGCTGAGCTGCCGCACACAAGCCTAAGATCACCATGAGCAATGCCAAGCATCACTCTGGACTGATGAATCACGCTTCACCATCTGGCAGACGACGGACAAATCTTGGTTTGGCGGATGCCAGGAGAATGCTACCTGCCCGAATGCATAGTGCCAACTGTAAAGTTCGGTGGAGGAGGAATAATGGTCTGGGGCTGTTTTTCATGGTTCAGACTAGGTTCCTTAGTGTCAGTGAAGGGAAATCTTAATGCTACAGCATACAATTACATTCTAGACGATTCTGTGCTTCCAACGTTTTGGTGACAGTCTGCGGAAGGTCCTTTCCTGTTTTTCCATGACAATGGCCCCGTGCACACAACGAGGTCCATACATACATGGTTTGTTGAGATCGGTGGGAAGAACTTGACTGGCCTGCACAGACCCTGACCTCAAACCCATCAAACACATTTTGGATGAATTGGAACGCAGACTGCAAGCCAGAATCAGTGCCCGACCTCACTAATTCTCTTGAGGCTGATTTGAAGCAAGTCCCTGCAGCAATGCAGTAATGTTCCAACGTTTAGTGGAAAGGCTATCCAGAAGAGTGGAGGCTGTTATAGTAGCAAAGGGGGGACCAACTCCATATTAATTACCACGATTTTGGAATGAGATGTACAACTAGTAGGTGTCCACATACTGTCCACATCTCTCTCTCTCTCTCTCTCTCTCTCTCTCTCTCTCTCTTTCTCTCGTGCTCTCCCTCTCTTTCTCTCTCTCTCTCGTGCTCTCTCTCTCTCTCTCTCTCCCTCTCTCTCTCTCTCTCTTGTGCTCTCTCTCCCCCTCGTTCTCGGGAGATGTAGGGATTTGGAGCTGGTTTGACTGAAGCATCACCTCCAAATATTGCACAGGTGTCTGGAATCAAACTGTTCTCCGCTCTTCTAATTCCCCCAGCCCCATCCATTCTTCCCTAAAAGGACTAGGCTCATATTGGCAGTTATTAGTCTCAAGGATGTTGTAAAAGGTTCATCTATTATTCAATCCCCTATATAACCGACTGGGTCATGAACCCGGGTTGCTCACTCGACTCAAGGTTGCATTAGCCCACTGAGTTAAAGCCGTTTTCGCTGTGAGGTCTCATGCAAGCTTACTCGTTACATGATCGTAGTTTCCTGAAGCACATCTGTTACACACTAACATTTAACACGATCCACGCTTCCACTTGACGGAACTCCAAGTGTGAATGATGCCATTTCCAATGCAACCGTTGTCTTCTTTGTTTTCCTGCCCGTCTGAGTTGTACAGACACCAGATACAGTCCATCCACCATCAGTAGGCCTATAGCCTCTAACAGAGGGGGATAAACACACCCTTGGGTCAATACAGTGATCCAAGACATCCTCTGAATATAATACATACATCAAAACATGTTAGATGGGTCACTGGCTTACTGTAGAACATCTCTCTCCCCTGAGTCTGGATTGGAAGAGAATAGAGCATTACCCATGTGCACATGTATTAATCCAGTAATTACATGGGGTCAAAGCAGACAATTATATGTGTTTGAAAACTCAGTAATGTTGGTAGTTAAGTCCGTGTGTAAGTAGAAATGTCCAACTTGGGCCGTCTAATTATTCCAATCTCCCTATTGGTTTGTTTGTTAACCCGTCTCCCCTGCAACCCTGCTTACTTGAATAATGTGCTCTTGGTCAACGTACCTTGTAGATTGCTTGAAGCTCTAAATGGGAAAACGACAGACAATTGCTGACCACACAACCTGCATATTCACTATGTAGTTGCGTGGGGCAATGGGTCTGACAAAACACAATAGACTTCTAAAACAATCCATCTCTCTAAACCGAATCATTTCCATGTTCCATACGGTTACAGTCTATATAACTTCAACAGATAAATACTATTTCATACCCCCCCCCCCCTGTACAGTAGTAGTAACTGCCTATCATACTCATATCCACGCTCCCCATGGTTGGAGAGGATAGAGAGGAACAGTGTAAACCCATTCACTTCAATTAAAACCCATTCACTTCAATTAGTTACTGACTGAGAACTGTGATATTAATGACAGTTGAATGCTGCTGTTTACTCTTCCGGCTAAAGAGCGTCTCTCATTCGTTTAGAGGAGAGGCATTTACTCTACCATTAAAAATCAGAGCAGGCAGCATTCATGCATTCTCCAGCACAGCGGCTAAAACGGCACTAATTCACCGGCTTTAATTCAAAAGTTCAACATGGGACCCCTTCACTTTCATGTTGGAGGCTCATTTGGGTGACTGCAGGAGGCCTAAATCTCTCTCACTCGCTCTATCGTTTCCTCCCACTCCCTCCCTCTCTCTGAAGTAGGCACAATACCTTTGTGAAAGGTATTTCTAATATTAGTATTAATTTGCATGATTTTATTCATGTCTGTAGCCTGGTAGAATTTATTTAAGTGTTGATAAAGCGTTTAAGCAAGGTTTTAATTTGTATTTTATGTCCCTGAAGCAATACTCTGTGTATTGCTTTAGTTTTTTTTCTCCAAAGTGAGATCATAAAGTAATTACTGCGCTTGCTGCTTATTTATTGTGCTGTGTTTGTTCTTCACTTCGCCGGAAAACAAATCTGTTTGTTTCTCACAGTTTCCCGATATCCGTACAAACCTATTCTATGAATATTACAGTGTTCCAGATGAATGTTTGAATGTATCCATATATATATCATTCCAACTGTCAACTATCTTCAACTTCAACCACCTTAACCTTCTCAAACATAGACCAAAGAGAAAAGACTACGAGACAATAAAGAGTTTTATTTTGAATGAATACCCTTTTAACACACAGACTGGTTTCCCTCTGAGAGAACACAGGAACTGGAGTATCCCTGTGTATCCAGTCATATGGGACTGAAGCGTCTCCGTGCTGCAGAGGTCTGCAGTCAACCTGTCCTCCCTGACTGTGTGTCTCAAACCAACATCCCCACTCCTGTCCCTAACCGCCTCTGCCTGTCTGGACCGCATGGCCACTGTGTGAGTGTGTGAGTGAGTGAGTGAGAGAGAGAGAGAGAGAGAGAGAGAGAGAGAGAGAGAGAGAGATAGAGTGTGAGTGAGAGAGAGAGAGAGAGTGTGTGTGTTTTTTTTGGCATGGTGTGTGTGTGTGCCACTCAGATCACCCTCTCTGTCAAGTCTATCAGCCTGTCAGAATGACACGACCTCCACACAGCTGTAATTTACTAGAGGGAGCTGTTTGTTTGTGTATGTGACTGGGAGAGCGTGGTTTAACTGCCAAAACAGCACAGGGCCTCACCATGGTACCACATTGCAGGGTAGCATGAGTAATGCGCAAGCACATAAGCAAGCACTGATAGCCCACCGTATAATAATTGCACACACACACACACACACACACACACACACACACACACACACACACACACACACACACACACACACACACACACACACACACACACACACACACCCTGACTCATTGACTCACTCCCCACAGTGTCCCAATTCGCCTCCACAGCCCTGTCAGGAACACAAACTCTCCAGTCACTAATCTGATAATCCTGTGCAGATGTGTGTCCAGTAATGGGGATATAACGCAGGGTGTACTTTACTGTCTGTGTGGGAGTGTGTGAGAGAGACAGAGCCAGACAGTATTCAGCCTACTATAGTATCCTCTTTCAGTATCCTGATGCAGTTGTTTTTGTTTACCCTTCTTCCGTGATAATTGGTGATCATGCCTGTAACACAAATACACAATTTGCACACTATGCAGTCTCTTGACACAACCAGGTGTGCGCTGGCACTTAGTATTATACCTTAATAATATAGGAAAGAGGAGCCAACTGCAGAATGCAACAGAATACTTATTATTGCTCCCATCTGTCACATGCAATTATGATATCTTTTTCATAATGATGTACCAAATACTCCAATCTACAGAATAAACCAAAGGACCACTTCAACTACAATAACATTCTGAGTAACAGGTTACAGATTTGTTTCTCTTCTTGCTATGACATTGATATGTTGTTGTTTATGTACCTTAGTTGAATGCACTGACTGTCAGTCACTTTGGATAAGAGTATAACTGTATTGTACTCTACTGTACTGTACTTTACTCTACTTTTCTTTATAGTACTGTGTACTGTAATTGTACTGTACTCTGCTGTGCTTTCCTGTACTGTAACTGTGCTGTCCAAACTTGTGAAACATAGATGTTTATGATTGGTTAATCAAAGCTGGTCCGGACTGCACAAAAAAATATATATGAAAAAATGAATGCCATCGTAAAATGCTTAGTGGGAAGCACCTTGACTATAGAACATCTCACAAATCTAAAAGCAGGATCAGTGGAATTCTGGGGCTAGTATAGGGAGATTCCACTATATTGCTTAGGCTACCAGTCATGATGTTTCACGGTCGTGGCTGCCATCCCATTTTTGACACTTTTTATGGCCACTGAATCTCACATATGTACCGTCCTTTGTTTCAGAATAGCAAAGGAGGTAGTACCTATGTGTAGAAAAACACAGTTTGAGTTTTCTCTTCAGATCCACTTTTGGATCCAGGTAGACCCATTAAGAAGTGTAATCCGGGTAGACCCACTAAGAAGTGTAATCCGGGTAGACCCATTAAGAAGTGTAATCCAGGTAGACCCAATAAGAAGTGCAATCAAGGTAGACCCATTAAGAAATGCAATCCAGGTAGACCCATTAAGAAGTGCAATCCAGGTAGACCCGTTAAGAAGTGTAATCCAGGTAGACCCATTAAGAAGTGCATTCCAGGTAAACCCATTAAAAAGTGTAATCCAGGTAGACCCATTAAGACGTATAATGCAGGTAGACCAATTAAGAGGTGTAATCCAGGTAGACCCATTAAGAGGTGTAATCCAGGTAGACCCATTAAGAAGTGCAATCCAGGTAGACCCATTAAGAAGTGCAATCCAGGTAGACCCATTAAGAAGTGCAATCAGGTAGACCCATTAAAAAGTGTAATCCAGGTAGACCCATTAAGAAGTGTAATCCAGGTAGACCCATTAAGAAGTGCAATCCAGGTAGACCCGTTAAGAAGTGTAAATGTTCTGAATCTTGCCACTGGACTAGAAGTACCACCTTTGTGGTTTTCAAACGCAATCGTTAGCTATCTCAATTGCTAATGGATGGAAGGACGCTAGCCTTTCAAAACTCCTTTTAAAGTGAATCCTTTCTTCGCTAAGTGATGAAAAACAATAGAAAGAAAACGTTTCTTTAATTTCTCTGTTAAAAACAGCAACACTTTTCAAGACAGAGAGAGAGACGGAGTTGATCTATTTATCTCCTAGAACCCTCAAACTCAACTCAGGACCTCGAAGCCAGTTCCACTGCATTTTCTTTCATTCTTCCCCTTTAATCAGGGACTGATTTAGACCAGGGACACCAGGTGTGTGCAATTAATTATCAGGTAGAACAGGAAACCAGCAGGCTCTGGACCTCGTAGAGTAAGAGTTGAGTACCCCTGCCCTAGAGCTTTCTCTTCGGCGATACCGTATATTGATATGAACCCAATTTTTCATGTCGTCGGCCCTGTTTTTTAAACCGGCGACCCAGTGGTTTCTGGCCAGCCTCTTTATCCCGACTCGCTAATCTATAGGCTACCTGGCAAAACACTCCTGGCCCGCTATCTATGCTATAGCAAAGCACCCAATTCCCAGCTAGCCCATCGTATAGAGAACAACCTGTCTGTGGAGGCAGCCAAATAAGATTGAGAAAGATTGAGGAGTGTTAGGAAGTCTCCCACGCGTAGCACATTGCTCGCTGCATTTTGGTATAGGAAAGCAAATGCAGATGCTTTGGCTTGATTGAGAGTGTCCTCGAGGGGATGGGCCCCTGACACACACACACAGCTGGGGCCATTATAGGGCCCCACAAACAGAAGCGGTGTGAGTGATAATTGTCTCATAAGTCAATAAGCACAGCTGTCGAAAAGGTCAAGTTTCATTTATGGACAGACGCGTGTCGCTACTGTCTCACTCAGTTTACCCCCTATCTATCTCTCTCTCGCTCTCTCTCTCTCTCTCTCTCTCTCTCTCTCTCTCTCTCTCTCTCTCTGTCATTGTATATATATAGTTATATATATATATATATATATCCTCCTCTATCCTTCTCACCCCCCTCTCTCTCGCACACACACTCTCTCTCTCTCTCTCTCTCTCTCTCTCTCTCTCTGTCTCTCTTTATCTTTCTCTGTTTCTTTCTGCATGGCTGAGCAGGTGGATTGCCACGGTGTCGTGTTGAATATTAATGGCAGAGTTATATGAAAAGTGTTTATTTACAGAGCCTCTTTGCATTTATAGGGGGTTGACATGGACAGGCCAGGCTAGGCCGGGGTAGGCCGAGAGCACAGGGACAGGCAAGGGTAGGCCCGGGGAAGGCTAGGCCGGGATAGGCCAGAGTAGGCCGGACTCACAGGGACAGGCCAGGCTGGGGTAGGAAGGAGGGACAGGCTAGGCCAGGGTAGGCCGGACTCACAGGGACAAGCCAGGCTGGGGTAGGAAGGAGGGACAGGCTAGGCCGGGGTAGGCCGGACTCACAGGGACAAGCCAGGCTGGGGTAGGCCGGAGGGACAGGCTGGGTTCGTGGTAGGCCGGACTCACAGGGACAGGCCAGGCTGGGGTAGGAAGGAGGGACAGGCTAGGCCAGGGTAGGCCGGACTCACAGGGACAAGCCAGGCTGGGGTAGGAAGGAGGGACAGGCTGGGTTCGGGGTAGGCCGGACTCACAGGGACAAGCCAGGCTGGGGTAGGCCGGACTCACAGGGACAGGCTGGGCTGGGGTAGGCCGGAGGGACAGGCTAGGCCGGGGTAGGCCGGACTCACAGGGACAAGCCAGGCTGGGGTAGGCCGGACTCACAGGGACAAACCAGGCTGGGGTAGGCCGGACTCACAGGGACAGGCTGGGTTCGGGGTAGGCCGGAGGGACAGGCTAGGCCGGGGTAGGCCGGACTCACAGGGACAGGCTGGGCCATGGTAGGAAGGAGGGACAGGCTAGGTTTGGGGTAGGCCGGACTCACAGGGACAAGCCAGGCTGGGGTAGGCCGGACTCACAGGGACAGGCTGGGCTGGGGTAGGCCGGAGGGACAGGCTAGGCCGCGGTAGGCCGGACTCACAGGGACAAGCCAGGCTGGGGTAGGCCGGACTCACAGGGACAAACCAGGCTGGGGTAGGCCGGACTCACAGGGACAGGCTGGGTTCGGGGTAGGCCGGAGGGACAGGCTAGGCCGGGGTAGGCCGGACTCACAGGGACAGGCTGGGCCATGGTAGGCCGGACTCACAGGGACAAGCTAGGGCTGGGCAATATGGGCAAAATATCATATCATGGTATTTTGAAAATGTTTGACGGTATGACTGTATTTGATGTTTTTTATTAATAAAAGTTCTACATTTGCTTCATGAGTAGTGTGTTACCATACGGTGGCAACACATATATTCCAAATGATTTCAGTGCGTCTTTCTCCATTCTGATTGTTTTATACTGTTAAATTCAACTTCAACCTAAAATAATTTCCCGCATTTCCATCAATTTCTGCATTTCCTGCACTCATTTGAGATCATTTCCAAACTGCCACGATATGTGTAAAAATAGTAGGCCTTATTTTTTACCAAATGTTGCAATTTTGATTTAAATCAAAACACTTGAGTGAACTTTTGAAATCATGGAAATAGAATGTTTATTATAATTCTATAGCTGGAATATAAATAATAGTGGGCACTTTGAATACAGTGTTGTTTGGCATGGCAATGAATGAAAATGCCATGGACAAGTTATTGTGACAGGGTAGGAACCGAAGTGATGTTCAGTATTTCATAGGGGGCCCTATAATCTTTGGCTACATTAAATCTTTAGTCATATAGCCAACATATTCCTGCTTCCTCTTTGATTTAGAAGATGCTGTTGCAAAAACAACATGCTGATTTAAGCCTCCACCCTTACTGGTATCAGGCTGTATTAGCTAGCTACATTTGCTCTGACTCAGTACTTTTATTAGCTAGCCAGCTAACTAGCGATTAGCATTAGTGGCTAACAGGATTTAGCTTAATTTGCTAAGAAAATACAAACTAGCTGTTTGCAGATGTAAGAAACACAAACTAATATTGTAATTATATAACTCATGTGGTTTTATATTAAGATCAAATTGGAAGCAACATCCCACACAACTGATCATTGTGTACGACACAAATTGATTTGATTATTTATTTACTAACAAACTAAATGATAACACAGGATACACACACACACACACACACACACACACACACACACACACACACACACACACACTCACTCATTCCCTGGTGGTACACTCACACACGGTATAGGTAATTGGTTAGAAACGTAATACGATGAAAACAGGTCCCTAGCGGACTAACACAATATGACACTTGTTACAAAGGAAGGAGAGGTAAAGAGAGAGAGAGGAAGTGAAAGAGAAAAAGACACTTGGATATATTTGGGAACTACGCTCACAGTAATCCTAATACCTTGCCCCGAACTGGCGCTTTTATGGGTAAGAAGTAATGCATGTATTTACAGTTGAAGTCGGATGTTTACATACACTTAGGTTGTAGTCATTAAAACCTGTTTTTCAACCACTCCACAAATGTCTTGGTAACAAACTATAGTTTTGGCAAGTTGGTTAGGTCATCTACTTTGTGCATGACTCAAGTAATTTTTCCAACAATTGTTTACAGACAGATTATTCCACTTACAATTCACTGTATCACAATTCCAGTGGGTCAGAAGTTTACATACACTAAGTTGACTGTGCCTTTAAACAGCTTGGAAAATTCCAGAAAATTATGTTGTGGCTTTAGAGGCATCTGATAGGCTAATTGACATAATTTGAGTCAATTGTAGGTGTACCTGTGGATGTATTTCAAGGCCTACCTCCAAACTCAGTGCCTCTTTGCTTGACATCATGGGGAAATCAGCCAAGACCTCAGAAAAAAAATTGTAGACCTCCACAAGTCTGGTTCATCCTTAGGAGCAATTTCCAAAGGCCTGAAGGTTCCACGTTAATCTGTACAAACAACAGTATGCAAGTATAAACACCATGGGACCACGCAGCCGTCATACTGCTCAGGAAGGAGACACGTTCTGTCTGCTAGAGATTTAGGTACTTTGGTGCGAAAAGTGCATATCAATACCAAAGGACCTTGTGAAGATGCTGGAGGAAACAGGTACAAAAGTATCTGTATCCACAGTAAAATGAGTCCTATATCGACATAACCTGAAAGTCCGCTCAGCAAGGAAGAAGCCACTGCTCCAAAATCGTCATAAAAAACTCCACATGGGGACAAAGATTGCACTTTTTGGAGAAATGTCCTCTGGTCTGATGAAACAAAAATAGAACTGTTTGGCCATAATGACCATTGTTATGTTTGGAGGAAAAAAGGGGAGGCTTGCAAGCCGAAGAACACCATCCCAACCGTGAAACACGGGGGTGGTAGCATCATGTTGTGTGGGTACTTTGCTGCAGGAGGGGCTGGTGCACTTCACAAAATAGATGGCATCATGAGGGAGGAAAATGATTTGGATATGTAGGCAACATCTCAAGGCATCAGTCATGAAGTTAAAGCTTAGTCGCAAATGGGTCTTCCAAATGGACAATTACCCAAAGCATATATCCAAAGTTGTGGCAAAATGGCTTAAGGAAATCGAAGTCAAGGTATTGGAGTGACCATCACAAAGCCCTGACCTCAATCCTATAGAAAATTGGGGGCAGAACTGAAAAAGTGTGTGCGTGCAAGGAGGCCTACAAACCTGACTCAGTTACACTAGCTCTGTCCGGAGGAATGGGCCAGAATTCACCCAACATATTGTGGGAAGCTTGTGGAAGGCTACCCGAAACGTTTGACCCAAGTTAAACAATTTAAAGGCAATGCTACCAAATACTAATTGAGTGTATGTAAACATCTGACCCACATGGAATGTGATGAAAGAAATACAAGCTGAAATGAATCATTCTCTCTACTATTATTCTCACATTTCACATTCTTAAAATAAAGTGGTAATCCTAATTGACCTAATACCTGGAATTTTCACTAGGATTAAATGTCAGGAATTGGGAAAAACTGAGTTTATATATATTTGGCCAAGGTGTATGTAAACTTCCGACTTCAACTCTACGTTTTGAAGGTCTTGGTGGTGTATCTCTGTTGCACCCAGGACTTCATGAAAAGGGTTCCGCTTTGTGAAAAGAGTCCTACTGGGCCTTCTCCTTAGTTCGTACGTGTAAGGCTCTGATTGTCCACAAGAGGTCACAATATCCTTTGCCTTAGTTGTCTGTATTTACTTTCACTCGTTCTGGAAGAGTGGTCTTCTGAGTTGTGATGAGAGCAGTGTGGTCGACGATGATATGAAGAGAATAACCGGATGATGCTACTTAAATTCACTTTCTTAGATACAGTACTTAGAAGAGCTTCTCAACTGTAACATTGATTGTTAGAAAGGCTACTTTGTCTTTTTCAACTCGTGTTGATTTCCAGGGTCGTGATCGATGGAGACCTAGGTGCAGCTTGAATCCTTCTCGTCTGATATGTTAATTCTGAACTCAGTCCTTCATACACTTGGGTAAAAAGTGGCGTTTCCGTCATACTGACACGCTCTCTGAGCTCCCTCGGGCGTGGCTAGTTACGTGGCAAAACATCCAAAACTTTAATCTCGTTGGAAAACTAAAATCACATTCCTATATTAACAAAAGTATTCTCTTCATCCTCAATATTTCCTACACAGCGTAAAGGATGTAAACCTGATATACACAGTATGAAAGCTCTTCAAGTTACAATATTATATCACTTTTATACCATTTTTAATGACATCACAAAATAAGACATTAATGTCCTATAGACCATCCCTCATCATTACCCACATTCGGATGTTGAAATATATTGTTCCAGTGTTCACTTTTGGACCTATAACCTCTCTGGGATATGTGGGACAATAGCGTCCCACCTGGCCAAAAGCCAGTGAAAATGCAGAGCGCCAAATTCAAATAAATTACTATAAAAATCAAACCATGAAATCACACATGCAAGATAGCAAATTAAAGCTACACTTGTTGTGAATCCAGCCAACATGTCAGATTTCAAAAAAGGCTTTTCGGCGAAAGCAAACAATGCTATTATCTGAGGATAGTAAACAGAGAGAGAGAAGCATATTTTAACCCTGCAGGCGCGACACAAAACGCATAAATAAAAATATAATTCATGCTTTACCTTTGATGAGCTTCTTTTGTTGGCACTCCAATATGTCCCATTAACATCATCAAATGGTCCTTTTGTTCGATTAATTCCGCCGTTTTTTATCCAAAATGTCAATTTATTTGGCGCGTTTGATCCAGAAAAACACTGGTTCCAACTCGGTGACTACAAAATATCTCAAAAGTTACCTGTAAACTTTGCCAAAACATTTCAAACTACTTTTGTAATACAACTTTAGGTATTTTAACGTAAATAATTGATAAAATTGAAGACGGGATGATCTGTGTTCAATACAGGAGGAAAACAAACTGTAGCTCGCTTTCTGGTCACGCGCCTCTATCTAACATTACACTTCAAGTTACCCTCGTTCTGGATGGCCACACTTCTTCATTACACAAAGGAAAAACCTCAACCAATTTCTAAAGACTGTTGACATCCAGTAGAAGCGGTAGGAATTCCAAGAAGGTCGCTTAGGAATCTGGATTCCCAATGAAAACTCATTGAAAAGAGAGTGACCTCAAAAAAAAAAGAAAATCTGAATGGTTTGTCCTCGGGGTTTCACCTGCTAAATAAGGTCTGTTATACTCACAGACAGTTTTAGAAACTTCAGACTGTTTTCTATCCAAATCTACTAACAATAGGCATATCTTATCTTCTGGGGATGAGTAGCAGGCAGTTGAATTTTGGCATGCTTTTCATCCAAAGCTCCGAATGCTGCCCACTATCCTAGAGAAGATAACAAAGGAATTCCATTCACCAATACTAGAGACCAAAAGGAGTCATCTGCTGCCTAAAATGTACAACTGATGTGAGGTGTCATAAAACCCCCACACCAATCCCTCCTCCCCTCTGCGGGTGTGAGGGCTCTGTAGATGCTGATACATTGTAACCTGATCTGTGGATCCTCACAGGAGGGTCACTTGCTGTAACCCAGGAAAACCCGAATCTCAGTTTTAAATTCCTCATATAAGCAAAGATGGCGATGAGTTGGGCGGTGTTGATCTGTCCAAATCCAATGGACAGATATTAAGCTCAACTCCACGGCCCATGGGAGACTGGACATTCGCTAGGCGGAGGAGATCGGTGAGGCGGTCTGGCCACCCTTCATCTAACTGTGAAGATCCTATCCAGCTATCAAACAGCTTTGCCCCACTTGAGACAGGCCTACCAGCCCTGGGAGTCAGAATGGATCCTGGTTTTATACAAACAGCCGGCAGCCGCCCAGTGGCACCCTCCCCCACTGCCACCGCAGTTCACGACCACCATCATTGTGGGCAGCTCGATGGAGAGACTGTGTCTGATCCACTGTCACCCAGGAGCCCATGTCCATGACATCAACTTTCTCCTGCCAACAGTTCTGGCCAACTACTCCGATACTGACACCAACGTCACTCATGTTTTAGAGAGTGTTTTAACGACCTTTTTTTTAAACACCCTCGCTAGCACATGGAGGAGAATAAGGATCTCTGGCCCCCTCCCGTGCTACCGAAGGGGTGCGGAACTTTTCAGCCGACTCTTTGCACGGAACGAGCACCTGAATAAACTTTGCAACGACGGGAATGTCTCTTTTTGTGACAACTTTGATTTGCTGTGGGAGCAACCAGTACTTTTGAAAAGAGATGGGATTCATCCTAACTGCAGGGGATCCAGGATTATTTCCAGCAACATCGCAAACTGTTTTAGAGACTGACAGACAGGTTCTGGTAGTGCTCCAGTTCTCCCTGTCAGAATAAGCAACAGAGGACTTGAAAACCTTATCAACTCCTGTAGAAATGGTACTATGGTTATTGTGAGTAACCTAATGTATGTTCCTTTAACTCCACCTTCTAGTGAGTTTATACAAACTGTTCTCGCCTACCATTCGGATAGATTGGAGAATGTCAGAAACCGTGGTTGTAACATTAGTCATTTGGTTGTTATTCCATTGGTTACCTCGTGGCAGATGTCCCAGGGGCAGAGTGGCCCACACTCATTGAATATGGCGCTTTTAAATGTTAGAGCTATCACAAGTAAAATATTCTTGTGATTGACCTCAATTCCTGAGTGCAAAGTTGATTTTATGTTTCTCACTGAAACATGGCTGTCATCATACTTTAGTGCTGCTCTTATTGAAGCCTCCCCTCTGGACTACAGCTTTTCATGCTCTATCAGAAAAAGGAAAAAGGGTGGGGTGACAGACTCTATTTTTACCAATGCTCTCAACTGTAAGAGTATTTAATTTGGCGACTTTTGGTCTTTTGAGCATCATGCTATACTGTTCAAATGTCATCCACCAGTGCTGGCCACCAAAGCACTATCCCAGTTTCATTACTGATTTATCTGAACTATTGTCTAGTGTACTTGATAACTATGTTACAATTATTGTGTTGGGCATTTTTAATATTCATGTTGACAAAGAGACTGACTCCAATACCATTGAATGTATTCATCTTTTGAGCTCTATGGACTTCATCCAACATGTTACTGGGCCCACCCATAACCGTGGCCATACACTAGGGCTGGTTATTACCAAGGGGCTTTCTACTAGGCCCACCCATAACTGTGGCCATACTCTAGGGCTGGTTATTACCAAGGGGCTTTCTACTAGGCCCACCCATAACCGTGGCCATACACTAGGGCTGGTTATTACCAAGGGGCTTTCTACTAGGCCCACCCATAACTGTGGCCATACTCTAGGGCTGGTTATTACCAAGGGGCTTTCTACTAGGCCCACCCATAACCGTGGCCATACACTAGGGCTGGTTATTACCAAGGGGCTTTCTACTAGGCCCACCCATAACCGTGGCCATACACTAGGGCTGGTTATTACCAAGGGGCTTTCTACTAGGCCCACCCATAACCGTGGCCATACACTAGGGCTGGTTATTACCAAGGGGCTTTCTACTAGGCCCACCCATAACCGTGGCCATACACTAGGGCTGGTTATTACCAAGGGGCTTTCTACTGGGCCCACCCATAACCGTGGCCATACACTAGGGCTGGTTATTACCAAGGGGCTTTCTACTAGGCCCACCCATAACTGCGGCCATACTCTGGACCTGGTTATTACCAAGGGGCTTTCTATTGATATATCCTCTATTGTTGATGTTGCTTTATCTGATCAACACTGTGTTTTTTGTACTATCTTGTTGCTCATAGCACAGGGTAATACTGAACACATTATTAAGAAACACTATCTTACCACTGAAGTTGCTACAGATTTTATTGAGTGTATGAACAACACTCCACCACCTATTCGGCCTTCCTCTTGTGAGGATTTAGTTGATAACTTTAATAGCAAATGAGAGGCGACCATTGATGCCATAGCTCCAATAAAGTTGAAAAAGGACACATCCAAATGGAGAGCCCATTGGATGAGTGGGGAAACTAATCAATTAAAGAGAAATTGCAGAAAGGCAGAGCAGAAGTGGAGAAAGTCAAAGTTGCAGGTCCATTATGATATTCTGAGAGAGCAACTTGGCATATATAACAAAGCAATTACAAATGCCAGACGGGCTCATTTCTCTAACTTGATCACTATTAATCAGAGGAGTGCTCTTCTCGACCATTGATGGCCTGATAAATCCTTCCCCTGCAAACCTATCTGAACTTTCATCCACATCTAAATGTAATGAGTTTGCAGCATATTTCAGAGATAATATAACCAACATTAGGCTGGGTATCAGTCAATCAAGACCTGATGAGAAGTTTGATGATACACTATATATACAAAAGTATGTGAACACCCCTTCAAATTGGTGGATTCTGCTATTTCAACCACACCCGTTGCTGACAGGTGTAGAAAATTGAGCATACAGCCATGCAGTCTCCATAGACAAATATTGGCAGTAGAATGGCACTGTCATAGGATGCCACCTTTCCAACAAGCCAGTTTGTTATTGTGAAGTGGAAACGTCTAGGAGCAACAATGGCTCAGCCACAAAGTGATGGGTTCACCGAGTGCTGAAGAGCGAAGCGGTGTGAAAGAATTTGACTGGTCCGCACAGAGTCCTGACCTCAACCCCATCGAACAACTTTGGGATGAATTGGAAAGCTGACTTCGAGCCAGGCCTAATCGCCCAACCTCATTAATGCTCTTGTGGCTGAATGGAAGCAAGTCCCTGCAGTAATGTTCCAACATCTTGTGGAAAGACTTCCCAGAAGAGTGGAGGCTGTTATAGCAGCAAAAGCAGGACTAACTCCATATTAATGCCCATGATTTTGGATTGAGATGTTCGACGAGCTGGTGTCCACATACTTGTGTTTAAGTAGTGTATGTTCCCTAGCCTACCACGCAAAGGCAGTATGGATTTATTTTCCCTGGTTGACACAGACATGCTCATGAAGTGATATCACGACTTTAGCCTTCTTCCTGCCTTCTCGATCCCATCCCCACCACCTTCTTCAAAAAAAGTGTTTAATTGCATATCTGAAGAAGTGCAAGCTATTGTTAATCACTCCCTGTTCACAGGCACTTTCCCCACTGCACTAAACACTGCTATGGTGAAACCCCTTCTGAAGAAAAGGAATCTAGATTCTTCAGCAATTTTTCGGCCAATCTTGAACCTTTCATTCTTAAGCAAAATTCTGGAGTAATTGGTGTTCAAACAGAACAATTATTTTTTAGTACCAACTGCATTTTTGAAAAATTACAATCTGGTTTTCGTGCCCACCACAGCACAGAGACAGCCTTAGTTAACGAGCTAAATTATCTTAGAGCCAACACAGATGCCAAACAGCTCTCTGTCCTTGTACTCTTAGATTTAAGTGCTGCATTCGACACTGTTGATCATGATGTCCTTCTGGACACACTGGAGAGGTTGGTTGGGCTCTCCGGGTCCAGTTCTATATTGGTTTAGGACCTATTTAACTGGTTGAGAGTTTTTTGTCACCCTTGGTGAACATAAGTCAGAGAAAATACACATCACGCGGTGTTCCACAAAGTTCGATTTTGGGTCCAATACTGTTCAGTTTATATACAGTATGTTACCCCTTGGCAGCGTTATCAGAAAGCACAACATGGATTTTCACTGCTATGCAGACAATACAGAACTTTACATTTCTGTGTCACTGGAGGATTTTAGCTCCACTGATAAATTATTAGACTGTATTAGTTATTTAAATAGCAAAATCAAGAAATGACCAAGGGAACTTATTCTTGGAGCCAAAGCACTGAAAGAGAATCTGGCAATACATTTTAATTCACAGGCAATAAGGATGAAACGAGGTAAAAAATCTAAAAAAATGTTTGTAAATCGAGGTGTTATTTTAGATTCTGAACTAAGTTTCGAATCACACATTAGTAATGTGACCAAAATAACTTTTTACCGGCTGAGGGACATTGCCAAGGTGTGGCTGTTTCTCTCTCAGGCTGATACAGAGAAACTCATCCATGCTTTTATTACAAGTATGCTTGACTACTGCAATGCTCTCCTGTCTGGTCTACCCAAGAAAGCCATTGGTCAACTGCAAAACATACAGAATGCTGCAGCACGGGTACTGACCAAGACCAGACGGGGACAGGCATTACACCGGTTTTAAGGTCTCTGCACTGTAAAACATACAGAATGCTGCAGCACGGGTACTGACCAAGACCAGACGGGGACAGGCATTACACCGGTTTTAAGGTCTCTGCACTGGCTGCCTGTGAGTTTTAGAATGAATTAAAAAAATATTATATTGGTTTTTAAATCAATCCACAATTGTGCACTCCAATACATGTCAGACATGATTTTAAGTTATGTACCCAGTAGGTCCCTCAGGTCCTCTGGCACTGGCCTTTTAACCATCCCAAAGCCTAGGACCAAGAGGCATGGAGAGTCAGCCTTTAGTTATTATGCCCTCAGCCTCTGTAATAGCCTGCCAGAGAACCTGAGGGGGACCAAGAGGCATGGAGAGGCAGCCTTTAGTTATTATGCCCCCAGCCTCTGTAATAGCCTGCCAGAGAACCTGAGGGGGACCAAGAGGCATGGAGAGACAGCCTTTAGTTATTATGACCCCAGCCTCTGGAATAGCCTGCCAGAGAACCTGAGGGGGACCAAGAGGCATGGAGAGACAGCCTTTAGTTATTATGACCCCAGCCTCTGGAATAGCCTGTCAGAGAACCTGAGGGAGACCAAGAGGCATGGAGAGACAGCCTTTAGTTATTATGACCCCAGCCTCTGGAATAGCCTGTCAGAGAACCTCAGGGGACCAAGAGGCATGGAGAGGCAGCCTTTAGTTACTATGTCTCCAGCCTCTGGAATAGCCTGTCAGAGAACCTGAGGGGACCAAGAGGCATGGCGAGACAGCCTTTAGTTATTATGACCCCAGCCTCTGGAATAGCCTGTCAGAGAACCTGAGGGGGACCAAGAGGCATGGAGAGACAGCCTTTAGTTATTATGCCCCCAGCCTCTGTAATAGCCTGTCAGAGAACCTGAGGGGGACCAAGAGGCATGGAGAGGCAGCCTTTAGTTACTATGTCTCCAGCCTCTGGAATAGCCTGTCAGAGAACCTGAGGGGGACCAAGAGGCATGGAGAGACAGCCTTTAGTTATTATGACCCCAGCCTCTGGAATAGCCTGTCAGAGAACCTGAGGGGGACCAAGAGGCATGGAGAGACAGCCTTTAGTTATTACGACCCCAGCCTCTGGAATAGCCTGTCAGAGAACCTGAGGGGGACCAAGAGGCATGGAGAGGCAGCCTTTAGTTATTATGACCCCAGCCTCTGGAATAGCCTGTCAGAGAACCTGAGGGGACCAAGAGGCATGGAGAGGCAGCCTTTAGTTACTATGTCTCCAGCCTCTGGAATTGCCTGTCAGAGAACCTGAGGGGACCAAGAGGCATGGCGAGACAGCCTTTAGTTATTATGACCCCAGCCTCTGGAATAGCCTGTCAGAGAACCTGAGGGGGACCAAGAGGCATGGAGAGACAGCCTTTAGTTATTATGACCCCAGCCTCTGGAATAGCCTGTCAGAGAACCTGAGGGGGACCAAGAGGCATGGAGAGACAGCCTTTAGTTATTATGCCCCCAGCCTCTGTAATAGCCTGTCAGAGAACCTGAGGGGGACCAAGAGGCATGGAGAGGCAGCCTTTAGTTACTATGTCTCCAGCCTCTGGAATAGCCTGTCAGAGAACCTGAGGGGGACCAAGAGGCATGGAGAGGCAGCCTTTAGTTATTATGCCCCCAGCCTCTGGAATAGCCTGTCAGAGAACCTGAGGGGGACCAAGAGGCATGGAGAGACAGCCTTTAGTTATTATGACCCCAGCCTCTGGAATAGCCTGTCAGAGAACCTGAGGGGGACCAAGAGGCATGGAGAGACAGCCTTTAGTTATTATGACCCCAGCCTCTGGAATAGCCTGTCAGAGAACCTGAGCGGGACCAAGAGGCATGGAGAGACAGCCTTTAGTTATTATGACCCCAGCCTCTGGAATAGCCTGTCAGAGAACCTGAGGGGGACCAAGAGGCATGGAGAGGCAGCCTTTAGTTATTATGACCCCAGCCTCTGGAATAGCCTGTCAGAGAACCTCAGGGGACCAAGAGGCATGGAGAGGCAGCCTTTAGTTATTATGACCCCAGCCTCTGGAATAGCCTGTCAGAGAACCTGAGGGGGACCAAGAGGCATGGAGAGACAGCCTTTAGTTATTATGACCCCAGCCTCTGGAATAGCCTGTCAGAGAACCTGAGGGGGACCAAGAGGCATGGAGAGACAGCCTTTAGTTATTACGACCCCAGCCTCTGGAATAGCCTGTCAGAGAACCTGAGGGGGACCAAGAGGCATGGAGAGACAGCCTTTAGTTATTACGACCCCAGCCTCTGTAATAGCCTGTCAGAGAACCTGAGGGAGACCAAGAGGCATGGAGAGACAGTCTTTAGTTATTATGACCCCAGCCTCTGGAATAGCCTGTCAGAGAACCTGAGGGAAGCAGAAACTGTGGACGTATTTCATCTGAAAACAGCTTTTAGCTTTGCTTTTTCTTCAGGTGGTTTTTAGTTGTTCAGTTTGAGTCATTCTTTAGTTTTTTATCTTATGTTTGTTGTGTAGTAAATATTTACGCTTTTATTGTCATTGCTTTTTATTCGTTTTTTCCTGTAAAGCACATTGGATTGCATACCATGTCTGAAATGCTGTATAAATAAAGCTTGATTTAATTTGATTGGGCCAGGCTGCCGTAGGCCGGACACACAGGGACTCCTGAGTATGGAAACCACTTAGCTAACGATGAAAGATATCTATCATTTTACCGTATGCATCCCTCCATCCCTTCCTCCCATCCCCTTCCTCCCATCCCTCCCTCCCTCCAATCCCTCCCTCCATCCCATCCCATCCCTCCCCCTCTGTCCATCTCATCCTCTCCCTTTCTGAGTCCCGTCTGCATATCCTTTTATAGATTGGAGACATTTCCTTTTTGCTTATGTCAGTAAGTGTGTTTCTGGGCCACATCCAAGCGGTGTGGGAAATGTAACAAAACTTTTCTGCAGTCCTGCTCTCTCTCGCTCTCTCTCCCAATCTCTCGTTCTCTGTCTCTCTCCCTCCCTCTCTCTCTCTGTCTCTCTCTCTCTATCTCTCTCTCTCAGTCTCTCTCTCTCTGTCTTCTCTCTCTCTGTCTCTCTCTGTCCTCGCTTTCTCTCTCTCCCCCTCTATCTCTCTCTCTCTCTCTCTCTCTGTCCTCGCTCTCTCTCTCTTTGTCCTCGCTCTCTCTCTCTTTCTGGCAGCCAGTCATTCTAGAATGTTTGACATTATCACTGTCTGCCTCAGAATAATTAACAAGCTTTTAGTCCCATTAGACATGACAAAAGCAGAGAAAAATATTATGACAAGTGGTTCCATTCACAAACCCAGTTCCGCTAAACAGAATTGATTCTGCAGAAAACATTTTCACTAAGCAAAGAGTGTCTGGCCCAAGATTAATGCCCTTCTGCTCTTTGAAAAGTAGCTTATCAAAAGACAAATCCTAAGATTCCAGCATCTTTATCATCTGTGTTGTGTGCAGATGTGGGCCTTCTGTAAATTCAGAACGGTTGACTAAATCAGTCAGTGCTTCTCAGTTCTCTCCTCAGGAACCCCCAGCTGTTCCAGAGGTAGTTCACTAGATTCAACTTGTCAATTAACACAATAATAACACGGAATTTTAGCAATATAATATGGCTGACCAGAAGAAAAAAAACTGTATGCTTCTTCAAATGGATTGACCGATTTGAGAAAGGCTCTTTATAGAACCATTCTCCAAAAATGTTCTTTAAAGAACCATAAAACAGTGTTCTATATCCCCCAAAAAGGGATGTAACCAAAGCGGAACCCTTTTTTTGGTGCTCTATAGAACCTTTTTGGAGAATTCACACACACACACACACACACACACACACACACACACACACACACACACACACACACACACACTCACTCCCTGGTGGTACTTCCTGATTAGACACATATAGGATTGTTCTGGAGCCAGGGGTGAAAGTAAGCCAGTATGTTCCGGTACGGCGTCCATGCAAATAAATAGTGGGATACGCCGTACCGGTAAAACAGCCTAATTCGCTTATTCTTGTCTACACAGAAATAAATAATATAATTCAAAATAGGCTACTACACCAGAAAGCATGATTTGGCCACAGAGGATTGTTCGCGTCTTTAAGAAAATCTGTGGATTGTTTTAAATCGCATGGCAGCGCTCACTGCCCAAATAAAAATCAACGAGACCCAGCCAGGTATATCGCAATATTTAAAATACAATTGCCTGTACATACTCACTGTCTTTATCATTGGGGGCCAATTTTGTATTTTATTTTGGTCAAAAATGTCCTCCTCCATGTTAGATGGACGTCATATTGTTTTTCTGTCTCCCCTTTTCGTCGGCCGATTATATGGATCAGACAACATTGTTTTTATTGATCTGTTTGTCGGTGTTAGCAGAGTAGGCTACACTGTCATTTTTGTGGTATTCAAAAACAAATGTGTGCGCACTTGGGTATCTCTTACGGGTAAGAAATTAAATCTACATTCACCCATGGCAAGAGCATCTTATTTACACCTTACGACGCGTTGAATTCACTGCAAAAGTGTTATTAGAAGCAAAGCTATAGAAGGATTGGAAGGATTGGTCCTTCGAGCCGGATAGCCACATTGTTCAACAATTGTTTACTATAACGTTTACATTTTACTCAAACTTTTAGCACTGCAATTGTGTCTCAGTGACTCAGACACTCTGGCATCAAGGGCAGTGTTTACTTCAGCTTCATTTTACATCGGAAGGGAAAAGCAATCTTTTGGAGAAACCAGTCAGCAGCCAGTCAGGATGGCTAAGATCCAGTTTTGGGATGCTGTTCAACACCCACAGGGAGGTAAAACTTCAGACTTTCTGCCAGACGTGGTTGTTGTTGATTGTCAAGTCGATTGCCTGGGAGAAAATAGGTATTCTGGACTCCAGTATCCACCCCCTCCACCCCCTATCCCCTCTGGGAAATTGAACCACTCTCCTGCGTTATTCTAGCCAGACTACTCTTCGTTGGGGGGGGGGGGGGTAAGAACCACCCCCACCACCTACTTCCATTAAGCAGAGGCAGCCTCTAGACACCACCCCCCCCCCCCCCCCCCCCCCCCAGCGAATGAACAAAACAAGTTGAATGTAAAAAGCAATAACCCCCAAGCTCGCCTTGGTAATTCTGGGTCCCGACCCTCCCTTTGTAGCAAAACCTTTACCTAATCATCTCAATTATAGAGTCCAGCCCTTCTCTAATCTGGGATTTGTACTGCAGTTCACACAACATGACCAAATGTATTTCCATACTAATGCCTGCAAAGAGACATGAAGTGTTTTCAAGTTTTAGTGTCATGTTCACAAGTACAGTGAACTGCCTTTCTTGCAAGCTCTAAACCAGTAATCAATATCAAGGGTTAAGGGGATAGGGATACTGGAATATAGAGGTAAAGGGGTAAATTGGGGTAAAATGACTAGGCATCGGGATATAAGATAAATAGAGTAGCAGCAGCATACATTTTGATGATATGATTCTCCATGAAAAATAAAATAAAAGGGTCAACACAGATAGTCCATGTAGCCATTCTGTTAACTATTTAACAGTCTTATGGTTTGGGGATAAAAGCTGTTCAGGAGGCTGTTGGTGTCAGACTTGATGCACCGGTACCACTGGTCTTCCTTCCACACCACCTGATATAGAGGCGCTGGATGACAGGGACCTCAGCCCCAGTGATGTAATGGGCTGTCCTCACAAGCCTTTGTAGCGCCATTCGATCGAGGGCGGTGCTCTTGCCATACCAAGCCGTGATGCATCCAGTCAAGATGCTGTCACCGGTACAGCTATAGATCTTTTGGAGGCCAATGCCAAACCTTTTCAACCTCCTGAGGGGGAAGAGGCACTGTCGCGCCTTCTTGAGTGGACCATTTTTAGTCCTTAGTCATTTGGACATAGAGGAACTTGAAGCTCTCGAATCATTCCACTGCAGCCCTGTCGATGTGGATGGGGTGTGCTCGCTCCCCGTTTCTTGTAGTCCACCATCAGCTCTTTGGTCTTACTGGTGTTGAGGGAGAGGTTGTTGTCCCAGGAACCATAGTGCCAGGTCACTGACCTCCTCCTTGTAGGCAGTCTCAGTGTCACCGGTGATCAGACCTACCACCATTGTGTCATCAGCAAACTTGATGATGGTGTTGGAGTTGTGCATAGCCATGCTGTCAAGGGTGAACAGGGAGTATCGGAGGGGACTGATCACGCACCCCTGAGGGGGCCCTGTGTTGAGGATCAGCGTGGTTGATGCGATGTTGCCAACCCTCACTACCTGGGGTTGGCCCGTCAGGAAGTCCAGGATCCAGCTGCAGAGGGAGGTGTTCAGTCTCGTGGTCCTAGGCTTGGTGACGAGCTTGAAGGGACAATGGTGTTGAATGCAAGCTGTAGTCTATTACAACATTCTCACATACGGCACCAGTCAAACGTTTGGCACACCTACTCATTCAAGGGTTTTTCTTTATTTTTACTATTTTCTACATTGTAGAATAATAGCGAAGACATCTAAACTTTGAAATAACATATTTGGAATCATGTTGTAAATTAAAAAGGATTCAAAGTAGCCACCCTTTGCCTTAATGACAGCTTTTCACACTTGCCATTCTCTCAACCAGCTTCACCTGGAAAGCTTTTCCAGCAGTCTTGAAGGAGTTCCCACATATGCTGAGCACTTGTTGGCTGCATTTCCTTCACTTTACGGTCCAACTCATCCCAAACCATCTCAATTGGGTTGAGATCTGGTGATTGTGGAGGCCAGGTCATCTGACACAGCCCTCCATCACTCTCCTTCTTGGTCAAATAGCCCTTACACAGCCTGGAGGTGTGTTGGGTCATTGTCCTGTTGAAAAACAAATGAAAGTCCCACAAAGCTCAAACCAGATGGGATGGCGTATTCCTGCAGAATACTGTGGTGGCCATGCTGGTTAAGTGTGCCTTGCATTCTAAATAAATCACAGACAGTTTCACCAGCAAAGCACCCCCACACCATCACACCTGCTCCTCCATGCTTCACGGTGGGAACCACACTTGGGGAGATCATCTGTTCACCTACTCTGCATCTCACAAAGACAGCGGTTGGAACCAAAAATGTCATTTGGACTCATCAGACCAAAGGACAGATTTCTACTCGTGTTTCTTGGCACAAGCAAGTCTCTTCTTCTTATTGATGTCCTTTAGTAGTGTTTTTTTTTTGCAGCAATTCGACCATTCAACCAGTCTCCTGTGAACAGTTGATGTTGAGATGTGTCTGTTACTTGAAATCTGTGAAGCATTTACAGTGCCTTGCGAAAGTATTCGGCCCCCTTGAACTTTGCGACCTTTTGCCACATTTCAGGCTTCAAACATAAAGATATAAAACTGTATTTTTTTGTGAAGAATCAACAACAAGTGGGACACAATCATGAAGTGGAACGACATTTATTGGATATTTCAAACTTTTTTAACAAATCAAAAACTGAAAAATTGGGCGTGCAAAATTATTCAGCCCCCTTAATTAAGTTAATACTTTGTAGCGCCACCTTTTGCTGCGATTACAGCTGTAAGTCGCTTGGGGTATGTCTCTATCAGTTTTGCACATCGAGAGACTGACATTTTTTTCCCATTCCTCCTTGCAAAACAGCTCGAGCTCAGTGAGGTTGGATGGAGAGCATTTGTGAACAGCAGTTTTCAGTTCTTTCCACAGATTCTCGATTGGATTCAGGTCTGGACTTTGACTTGGCCATTCTAACACCTGGATATGTTTATTTTTGAACCATTCCATTGTAGATTTTGCTTTATGTTTTGGATCATTGTCTTGTTGGAAGACAAATCTCCGTCCCAGTCTCAGGTCTTTTGCAGACTCCATCAGGTCGACACTTTTTATGGATATCTTTAAGAAATGACTTTCTTCTTGCCACTCTTCCATAAAGGCCAGATTTGTGCAATATACGACTGATTGTTGTCCTATGGAAAACTCTCTCCCACCTCAGCTGTAGATCTCTGCAGTTCATCCAGAGTGAGCATGGGCCTCTTGGCTGCATCTCTGATCAGTCTTCTCCTTGTATGAGCTGAAAGTTTAGAGGGACGGCCAGGTCTTGGTAGATTTGCAGTGGTCTGATACTCCTTCCATTTCAATATTATCGCTTGCACAGTGCTCCTTGGGATGTTTAATGCTTGGGAAATATTTTTGTATCCAAATCCGGCTTTAAACTTCTTCACAACAGTATCTCGGACCTGCCTGGTGTGTTCCTTGTTCTTCATGATGCTCTCTGCGCTTTTGACGGACCTCTGAGACTATCACAGTGCAGGTGCATTTATACGGAGACTTGATTACACACAGGTGGATTGTATTTATCATCATTAGTCATTTAGGTCAACATTGGATCATTCAGAGATCCTCACTGAACTTCTGGAGAGAGTTTGCTGCACTGAAAGTAGGAAAGTAAAGGGGCTGAATAATTTTGCACGCCCAATTTTTCAGTTTTTGATTTGTTAAAAAAGTTTGAAATATCCAATAAATGTCGTTCCACTTCATGATTGTGTCTCACTTGTTGTTGATTCTTCACAAAAAAATACAGTTTTATATCTTTATGTTTGAAGCCTGAAATGTGGCAAAAGGTCGCAAAGTTCAAGGGGGCCGAATACTTTCGCAAGGCACTGTATTTGGACTGCAATCTGAGGCTGGTAACTCTAATGAACTTATCCTCTGCAGCAGAGATAACTCTGGGTCTTCCATTCCTGTGGCGGTCCTCATGAGACCCAGTTTCATCATAGCGCTTGATGGTTTTCGCAACAGCACTTGAAGAAACTTTCAAAGTTCTTGAAATGTTCCTGATTGACTGATCTTGTCTTTAAGTAATGATGGACTGTCGTTTCTCTTTGATTTTTTTTAGCTGTTCTTGTCATAATATGGACTTGGTCTTCTACTAAATAGGACTATCTTCTGTATACCTTGTCACAATGCAACTGATTGGGACAAACACATTAAGAAGGAAATTCCACAAATAACATGGCACACCTGTTATTTGAAATACATTCCAGGTGACTACCTCATGAACCTGGTTGAGAGAATGCCAAGAGTGTGCAAAGCTGACATCAAGGCAAAGGGTGGCTACTTTGAAGAATTTTAAATATAAAATATATTTTGATTTGTTTAACACTTTTTTGGTTACTACATGATTCCATGTGTGTTATTTCATAGTTTTGGTGTCTTCACTATTATCCTACATGTAGAAAATAGTAAAAATAAAGAAAAGTATGAGAAAGAGAGTTGGTGTGTCCAACATGTTGACTGGTAATATAGCTATTCCTCTTATCTAGGTGGGTGAGGACAATGTGCAGTTCAATTGAGATTTCGTTGTCTATGGATCTGCTGGGGCGGTATGCACATTGGAGTGGGTCTAGGGTGTCTGGGATGACAGAGTTGATGTTTGCCATAACCATCCTTTCAAAGCACTTCATGATTACAGATGTGAGAGCTACAGGGTGATAGTCATTGTGGCATGAAACCTTAGAGTTCTTAGGAACAGGAATGATGATAGTCATTTTAAGACGCAGGGATTACAGACTGGGACAAGGAGAGGTTGAAAATGACCTGGGATATGCCTGCCAGTTTATCTGCGCATGCTCTGAGAACGCGCCCTGGAATACCGTCCATGTGGTGCGTGTGTATGTGTGAGTGTGTATGTGCAAGTGTGTGTAGGATTTATAACCTGAGGATGTGTTTGTTCTCAGCATGTCTTCAGGGAGGCCTCTAGCTGAGAAGGTTAGCAAGGTTGGCTAGAAAGGAAGGGGATCATAACGGAACATCTCCTCGAAGGAGTCGGTGACGTGAACACCGGGAGCGAATATTGTCTCTCTTGTCTCAAATGAACGTTCAACTGATTGTTGTCTGTTTCCTGCCTCTCCGACAGCTCAGCCAAATGCACCTAAAATACATGATGGATGGTGGGCATACAAGGAGGTGGTTCAGGGGAGCTTCGTACCAGGTAAGAATCCCTATACTGTACTGTATACAGTTAAGACTGATGTTTATTTTCTATAAGCTTGAACTATAGCTTTTTCTCCCCAGTGTGAAGTGTGAAGAACATTGCATTTTTTCTGTTTTCATAACTCGACTACCTTGCCAGTGGCGCTGTTTTTAATTCTTACAAGACTTTTGTTGCCCTTGTCGTCTAGCTGATGTTGTTTTGTCGCTGATTGACTGGCAGGTTTACAAGGGCCTTTCTTTCTACCTCGTTCATTTCCTTCTATGTGTACCCATCACGACAATTATTTCCCAAGATTGTATTTTTCTTCTGCTGAGCTGTTGAGGGCTTTTGATGACGCTGCAGGTGTGTGTGTGTTGTGTTGCATGCAGGTGTGTTCTTTTAAATGAGTGCAGAGCTGGGATGATAAAGCAACAACTACCCACACTGCCATTACCTTCCTTTTACCCAAGCATTTTGTGCATGTCGGTGATTTTGCTACACAGCGTTCCTGTAGATTGTTCTAAAACCATTATTTGGTCAACAGTAATAGCCTATGCATTATGTTGATTCCTACTATTATATGAAAGTATCTGTTTGTTCCCATTTCACTGTCAGCTGCTGTATGAGCGAGCCTCTCTCACTCCCTCTCACTGTGCGCACGGAGGAAGTGATTCAGTCTGAGGAGCACAAGCACATGACAGTTGCTCAAAATGTAATTGCGGGAAAAAGAGAGTTTGTGAAGCAACTTCCGTTGTTCCAGTTACAGAGAGGAGAGTCACAGCTTTCTGTCAGTATATCATTTATTTCTCACTTAATGTTGAGTTCATGGCACCAATTTACAACCAGATTAGACTGTCATATGGTTTTGATTCGGAGAGGAGAGGAGAGTCTGGAGTATGGTTTTGATTCGCCCACGGAGAGGAGAGTCTGTAGTATGGTTTTGATTCGCCCGCAGAGAGGAGAGTCTGTAGTATGGTTTTGATTCGCCCGCAGAGAGGAGAGTCTGGAGTATGGTTTTGATTCGCCCGCAGAGAGGAGAGTCTGGAGTATGGTTTTGATTCGCCCACGGAGAGGAGAGTCTGGAGTATGGTTTTGATTCGCCCGCAGAGAGGAGAGTCTGGAGTATGGTTTTGATTCGGCCGCGGAGAGGAGCAGAATACACCATTTCCAGTCATTAGACCTCATCAAGTAGCCTAGGACTAGCACTGGAAGGTTTCTGTAGGACATTAGCCTGCACTTACGGATAGATGAATCGGAGTCTTTTCAGTTCTCACTTCCTCAGGTTGTGAATAATACAGCTGACATGCACAAAGATGTCGGCAAATTCTCTGAAGAGCACAAATTCAATTGGATAATTCTGGTTCTTATTTTGACAGGTTGCACATCAACATGTCAGTAATGCGTTCGCTGGATATGTTGAATGAAATAGCTTACTTTTTGAATCATAGGCTACCATCTCAGGTGTCTTTCGTTGCACTGAAAAATAGTTGGCTAGATCGCTGCCGCTAATGTAAAGTAACTGTCCATAAAAAAGAGATTATCGTTGTATTTATTGTTATCGGGCAAAATAGTTGCATTTATCACAATATGACTTCTTGTCCATATCTCCCAGCTTTAGCACCTCCCCACAAAATAATGTATTGTAATTTATTGTTATTGCAAAAAAAAAGTCAATATCTTGCGATATTAATTTTGGTCAATATCACCCTGCTCTATGTGTATACATGTACATGTGAGGTGTGTTTGTGTGCGTGCATGATTAAGCATTTTCATGCTTTTTATTCCACCTGCAGGTGACCATGTACACATTATTACAGGTCTTGACTGTCAGACTGTGCTTTGTGTTTGTCAGAGACAAATGCTTTATGTTCAATATAATGTCAGCTCCTCTATCCTCACAGGCCTTCCTGTACCACTAACCACCCAGCAGCAGCTGGCACCGCTAATAAGCTAGTCATGATCCTCCTGAGCCAGGGAGGGGAGGAGACGTTTTACGGTGAGATAAGGAAGTGAGATTTAAAGGGTAAGAAATGGAGCAAGGGTGAGATAAGGAAGTGACATTTACTGGGTAAGAAAGGGAGCTAGGTTGAGATAAGGAAGTGAAATTTACTGGGTAAGAAAGGGAGCTAGGTTGAGATAAGGAAGTGAAATTTACTGGGTAAGAAAGGGAGCTAGGTTGAGATAAGGAAGTGAAATTTACTGGGTAAGAAAGCGAGCTAGGTTGAGATGAGGAAGTGAAATTTACTGGGTAAGAAACGGAGCAAGGGTGAGATAATGAAGTGAGATTTATTGGGTAAGAAACGGAGCAAGGGTGAGATAATGAAGTGAGATTTACTGGGTAAGAAACGGAGCTAGGGTGAGATAATGAAGTGAGATTTATTGGGTAAGAAACGGAGCAAGGGTGAGATAATGAAGTGAGATTTATTGGGTAAGAAACGGAGCTAGGTTGAGATAATGAAGTGAGATTTACTGGGTAAGAAACAGAGCTAGGGTGAGGTAATGAAGTGAGATTTATTGGGTAAGAAACGGAGCTAGGTTGAGATAATGAAGTGAGATTTACTGGGTAAGAAACGGAGCTAGGGTGAGATAATGGAGTGAGATTTAATGGGTAAGAAATGGAGTTAGGGTGAGATAATAAAGTTACATTTACTGGGTAAGAAAGGGAGCTAGGTTGAGATAATGGAGGGAGATTTAATGAGTAAGAAATGGAGCTAGGGTGAGATAATGGAGGGAGATTTACTGGGTAAGAAAGGGAACTAGGGTGAGATAATGGAGGTAGATTTACTGGGTAAGAATGGGAACCAGGGTGAGATAATAAAGTGAGATTTAATGGGTAAAACAGGAAGCTAGTGTGAGATAATGAAGTGAGATTTACTGTGTAAGAAAGGGAGCTAGCGTGAGATAAGGAAGTGAAACTTACTGGGTAAGAAAGGGAGCTAGGGTGAGATAATAAAGTGATATTTACCGGGTAAGAAACAGAGTTAGGGTGAGATAATGAAGTGAGATTTACTGGGTAAGAAACAGAGCTATGGTTAGATAATGCTGAATTTGTTGATCATGCACTGTTGTTTTTATAACTAGGACTGCAGGGAGACTGGGAGGATTTGGTCGGTATTGTTTTAATGGATATTATTTTACCTTTTCAATTATTGTCTTTGAATTTGGACTGATAAAATGGTAGCATTTAACATTTTATATAAGGGTTTGGTTTGACAAATTCCTCAGGATGTGTTTAAAAATAGATTTTTTATCATGTCTAGGGGCATGGAGATATTCTGTGTCTACTGTTACCCAACTGCAAGGCCTCCCTAGTGGCACAGCGGTATAAGGCACTGCCGTGCTTGAGGCGTCTCTGCAGATCCGGATTCGATCCCGGGCTGTGTTGCAGTTGGCCGTGACCGGCGAGACCCATGAGGCAACGCACAATTGGTCCAGCGTTGTCAGGGTTAGGGGAGGCTGCCCGGGATTTCCTTGTCCCATCATGCTCTAGCGACTCCTGTGGCATGCTGACACGATCCCCAGTTGTACAGTGTTTCCTCCAACACATAGGTGCGGCTGGCTTCCAGGTTAAGCGAGCAGTGTGTCAAAAAGCAGTGTGGCTTGGCAGGGTCGTCCTTCGGAGGACGCATGGCTCTCAATTTTCGCCTCTTCTGAGTCCATAGGGGAGTTGCAGCGATGGGACAAGATTGTAACTACCAATTGGATAACCTAAAATTTGGGGAGAAAAGGGGTAAAAAAATAAAATAAATAAATAAATAAACCTGCAAGACGTTGAGGGTCCTGGGTCTTGGGAAGGGTCCTGGGTCCTGGGAAGGGTCCTACATCCTGGGAAGGGTCCTGGGTCCTGTGAATCCACAGGGTATTTTTGGTTTGTTTAGTTTTTGACCATATGATTCCTCTAATGATTTCTAATGATTATTCATTGATTAGTTGCTTCAGGTTTGCTAGTGCTTGCTTGGTACAAAAATGCGCACTCTGATGTGTCCACTCCCCCGGACCAGAATTTTTTAACATTGCTGGAAAGTGGGCTCTTTGTAAGGTCATAAATGCTAACGTGATCCCATTTTTTTAGCCTTATGTCACATACAGTGAGGCAAAAAATTATTTAGTCAGCCACCAATTGTGTAAGTTCTCTCACTTAAAAAAGATGCGAGAGGCCTGTAATCTTCATCATAGGTACACTTCAACTATGACAGACAAAATGAGAAAAAAGATCCAGAAAATCACATTGTAGGATTTTTAATTAATTTATTTGCAAATTATGGTGGAAAATAAGTATTTGGTCACTTACAAGCAAGCACGATTTCTGGCTCTCACAGACCTGTAACTTCTTCTTTAAGAGGCTCCTCTGTCCTCCACCTGTTACCTGTATTAATGGCACATGTTTGAACTTGTTATCAGTATAAAAGACACCTGTCCACAACCTCAAACAGTCACACTCCAAACTCCACTATGGCCAAGACCAAAGAGCTGTCAAAGGACACCAGAAACAAAATTGTAGACCTGCACCAGGCTGGAAAGACTGAATCTGCAATAGGTAAGCAGCTTGGTTTGAAGAAATCAACTGTGGGATCAATTATTAAGAAATGGAAGACATACAAGACCACTGATAATCTCCCTCGATCTGGGGCTCCACGCAAGATCTCACCCCGTGGGGTTAAAATTATCACAAGAACGGTGAGCATAAATCCCAGAACCACACGGGGGGACCTAGTGAATGACCTGCAGAGAGCTGGGACCAAAGTAACCAAGCCTACCATCAGTAACACACTACGCCGCCAGGGACTCAAATCCTGCAGTGCCAGACGTGTCCCCCTGCTTAAGCCAGTACATGTCCAGGCCCGTCTGAAGTTTGCTAGAGAGCATTTGGATGATCCAGAAGAAGATTGGGAGAATGTCATATGGTCAGATCAAACCAAAATATAACTTTTTGGTAAAAACTCAACTGTTGTGTTTGGAGGATAAAGAATGCTGAGTTGCATCCAAAGAACACCATACCTACTGTGAAGAATGGGGGTGGAAACATCATGCTTTGGTGCTGTTTTTCTGCAAAGGGGCCAGGACGACTGATCCGTGTGAAGGAAAGAATGAATGGGGCCATGTATCGTGAGATTTTGAGTGAAAACCTCCTTCCATCAGCAAGGGAATTGAAGATGAAACGTGGCTGTGTCTTTCAGCATGCCAATGATCCCAAACACACTACCCGGGCAACGAAGGAGTAGCTTCGTAAGAAGCATTTCAAGGTCCTGGAGTGGCCTAGCCAGTCTCCAGAACTCCATAGAAAATCTTTTGAGGGAGTTGAAAGTCCGTGTTGCCCAGCAACATCCCCAAAACATCATTGCTCTAGAGGAGATCTGCATGGAGGAATGGGCCAAAATATCAGCAACAGTGTGTGAAAACCTTGTGAAGACTTACAGAAAACATTTGACCTCTGTCATTGCCAACAAAGGGTATATAACAAAGTATTGAGATACATTTTTGTTATTGACCAAATACTTATTTTCCACCATAATTTGCAAATAAATTCATAAAAAATCCTAAAATGTTATTTTCTGGATTTTTTTTTCTCATTTTGTCTGGCATAGTTGAAGTGTACCTATGATGAAAATTACAGGCCTCTCTCATCTTTTTAAGTGGGAGAACTTGCACAATTGGTGGCTGACTAAATACTTTTTGCCCCACTGTAACTGACCTTTGCAAATGATTGTGCCCTTTCTGAGCCCTTTTTGACCCCAATTAGCTTTAGCATTTCCAAAAGGTCAACAAGGACCATCAGTATCCCCTTCTCTGAATCTTCTTAATCGGCTTTGGGGAGAAGATACTCCTAGCCACATATCTAGGATCAGCTCATCCTCCCTAGATCCTAATATTAACTATTAGAGTGCAGGGGAATACAAATCTGACCTTGGATCATTGTGTAGGGTTTACTCCATCCTATTCACTCAGTGTGCTGATCTTTTCAGAGAGAATTGAGATGTAGCTCTTATTGACACAGTATGGGTTAACTAAAGGTCATAGATCATTAGCTTTGAGCATCATCCGGGGTCATTCTAGGAAGCCTGGCCAAGGTATGGAGCTGTTTATCTGTTATTTATTGTTCTGTTTTTACGTCATCCCCCCCTTCTCTTTGTCCCATTTCAGCAGATTATGTTGTCCTTTCTGCTGAAAGGTGATTTTAGAGAAGATAAAACCTTTGAAGAATGGCTGGTTGCTGTGAGTTAGGATAAGGGAGGGATGGAGGAGGGAAGGAGGGAGGGGGGCCTGGCAAGATCCAAAGCAGTGGTTGAATCACCTTGAGTTGTCATGCAGGGAGACAGAAAATGTAATGTGGATCTGGTAGCCTGTGGAGTATAGAGGGAGAGAAAGGGAGTTGCATAAAAGTGACTGGTTAACACTCACCCTCCGTCCATTAGTCATTATGACTGTCATTTCTATTCCTTCTCTGTCCTTCCACCCCCCTCTTTCTCCGCCCACTATCTCTTTAAAATGTCCCTTGTCTGTCCCGCACCACTGGAGCAAGATGCAGGGTAGATAGAGACTCGGCTGGCCTGGCTGCCTGCTGGTTGTCTCTCTGCTGTGTAGCTGGTAGGCGTCTGATGGCTCTCTGGTGTGAAGTGTTGCGTTGAGTGCTCCAGCCATGGACTAATGAGAGTGGAGATGGAGAGGACGGGGAGAGGGAAGAGAGAGGGACAAGAAAGGAGTGAGAGAGGGTGGGTGAGGGTGATAGGAAGAGACAAGGATGGGAAATTAAGGAGAGATGGAGATGAAGGAGAGATGGAGATGATCACTCACCACGAACTGGAAGAAGCTTTTTCCTTTAACAACTCCGACGAGAAAGATATACTGCACTCCCGGGAACAGGCCCAGATCCCCGTCATTTGCCTGAAGAAAATATAGAGGAAAAGAGGGCACAGATCGGGCTGCCTTTTGAGAATCCGTAGGCGAGCGAGTAAACTCCCACTGCCATCAATTCTACTTACTAACATGCAATCATTGGAAAATAAAATGTATGGTCTACAATTCCGATTATCTGTAATATCTTATGTTTCACCAAGTCGTGGCTGAACGACGACACAGATAATATAGAGCTGGAGGAATTTTCAATGCACCGGCAGAATAGAGAAGCTATGTCTGGTAAGATGAAGGGTGGGGTGTGTCTTTTTGTCAACATCAGCTGGTGCGCGATGTCTAATATTAAAGAATTATCTAGGTATTTCTCGCCTGAGGTAGTACCTTATGATAAGCTGTAGACCACACTATCTACCAAGAGATTTCTCATCTATAATATTCGTAGCCATCTATTTACCACCACAGACCGATGCTGGCGCTAAGACCGCGCTCAACCAACTCTATATGGCCATAAGCAAACAAGAAAATGCTCACCCAGAAGCGGCAATCCTAGTGGCCAGGATCTTTAATGCAGGCAAACTTAAATCCATTTTACAACATTTTTACCAGCATGTCACATGTGCAATCAGAGGTGAAAAAACTAGACCATCTTCACTCCACACACAGAGATGCATACAATGCTCCTTACAAGCAAAATCTAAAGCAGGAAGTGCCAGTGACTCGCTCAATACGTAAGTGGTCAGGTGAAGCGGAGGCTACGCTACAGGACTGTTTTGCTAGCACATAATGTTCCAGGATTCATCCAATGGCATTGAGGAGTATACCACCTCAGTTATCGGCTTCATCAATAAGTGCATCGACGACGTCGTCCCCACAGTGACTGTACGTAGATATCCCAACCAGAAGCTATGGATTACAGGCAACATCCGCATCGAGCTAAAGGCTAGCGCGTCCACTTTCAAGGAGTGGGACAGTATTCCGGACGTCTGTAAGAAATCCTGCTATGCCCTCAGACAAACCATCAAACAAGCAAAGCGTCAATACTGGATTAAGATTGAATCCTACTACACCAGCTCTGACGCTCGTCGGATGTGGCAGGCCTTGAAAACTATTACAGACTCCAAAGGGAAACCCAGACGCGAGCTGCCCAATGACGCAAGCCTACCAGATGAGCTAAATGCCTCTTATACTGGCTTTGAGGCAAGCAACACTGATGCATGCACGAGAGCCCTAGCTGTTCTGGATGACTGTGTGATAATGCTCTCGGTAGCCGATGTGAGTAAGACCTTTAAACAGGTCAACATTCACAAAGCCGCGGGGCCAGACGGATTACCAGGACGTGTACTTTAAGCATGCGCGGACCAACTGGCAAGTGTCTTCACTGACAATTTCAACCTCTCCCTGACAGAGTCTATAAGACCTACGTGTTTGATGCATACCACCATAGTCCCTGTGACCAGGGAAGCGAAGTTAACCTTCCTAAATTATTACCACCCCGTAGCACTCACGTCGGTAGCCATGAAGTGCTTTGAAAGGCTGGTCATGGCTCACATCAACAGCATCCTCCCGGATACCCTAGACCACATATGTCAGAGTCAAGGCCCGCGGGCCACATCCGGCCCGCAAGAAGGTTTTTTACGGCCCCTGGGATGATCTTGATTTATTATTAGAACCGGCCCGCAGCAAGCCGGCAGCCCGCAGATCTTTTACACGCACCAATACTACATTTCCCACAATGCAAAGGTGACGCACCGAGCAGTAGGCTGCTTCATTTCAATATTTATTGGCACAGCAGTCGTCAGCATCACAGTAAAATTAACTTTCAGATACCCATCAAAAATGGCAAAACGGAAGGTGGATACTGAGAACCGGGGGTTTCAAACAAGGTGGGAGTCGGAGTATATGTTCACGAAGGTAGCTGGAAAACCTGTGTGTCTTCTGTGTGGAGAAAGTGTGGCGGTACTGAAAGAGTATAATCTGAGACGACATTATGAAACGAAACACGCGGACAAAAACAAGAATATGGACATGGAACAAAGGCTACAAAAGGCAGAGGAATTAAAACGAGGCCTCAAATCTCGACAGGCTCTGTTCAAAAAAGCCAAATCACAAGGCCAGGCTGCTGTCAAGGCCAGTTTTATTTTGGCAGAAGAGATCGCTAAATCAGCCCGGCCATTTACGGAGGGGGATTTCATCAAAAACTGCATGATTAAAGTTTGTGACGAAGTTTGCCCAGAAAAAAGGCAACTCTTTTTAAATGTGAGTCTGAGCAGAAACACCATTGCCGAGAGAGTAGACCAGTTGTCCATCAATCTAAAAGAGCAGCTTGTGAAAAAGGGAAAAGATTTTATTGCATATTCCTTGGCTGTGGATGAGAGCACCGACATTTCTGACATTGCCCAGTTGTCAATTTTCATCCGCGGAGTGGACTCCAGCCTAAGCGTGACAGAGGAGTTTTTGGCTTTACGTCCTATGCATGGCACAACTACGGGGCATGATTTGTATGAAGAGGTGTCAAGATGTGTAAATGAGATGGAGCTGCCTTGGGAAAAACTCGTGGGTTTGACAACCGACGGAGCACCTGCGATGTGTGGACACAGGAGCGGACTGGTGGCGAAGATACGGGAAAAGATGCAAGAGGAAAACGCGACAGGTGAGCTGACAGCTTATCATTGTATCATACACCAGGAAGCGTTGTGCGGTAAAGCCTTGAAAATGGAGCATGTAATGAGCATCATCACGCGCACAGTTAACTTTATCAGAGCCAAAGGTTTGAATCACCGCCAGTTCAAGGCATTTCTGACGGAGTTAGAAACGGAGCATGGTGATTTGCCTTATCACACAGAGGTGCGATGGCTAAGCCAGGGAAAGGTGCTTCAAAGATGTTTCGAGCTTCGTGAGGAGATTTGTCTATTCTTGGACAGCAAAGGGAAAGACACAACACAACTCCGAGACGAAATGTTTCTGTGTGAAATGGCTTTTCTGTGTGACATTACGAGTCATCTGAATGCAATAAACTTGCAGCTGCAGGGTCGGGATCGTGTCATCTCTGATATGTACAGTACAGTGAAGGCATTTAAAACCAAACTGACTCTGTGGGAGACGCAGATGCGGAAAGAAAATTTGAGCCACTTTCCCAGCTGCCAGACCATGAAAGAGAAGCTCTCTACCAGTGCGTTCCCGAGCACACAGTTGGCTGATAAAATAGGTATGCTTACCACTGACTTTCGACGCCGATTTGCTGACTTTGAAGCACAAAAAAGCAGGTTGGAACTGCTCGGTAACCCATTTGCTGTTGACGTGGAAAGCTCACCACCAAACCTCCAAATGGAGTTGATTGACCTCCAATGCAATGATGCACTGAGGGAAAAATATGCGGCAGTGGGTGCTGCGGAGTTTGCCCGTTTCCTCCCCGGCACAATGCCCCAGCTGCGCATCCAGGCTGCTCAAACGTTGTCTATGTTTGGCAGCACATACCTGTGTGAACAACTGTTTTCTTTGATGAACCTGAACAAAACATCACACAGAAGTCGACTTACTGCTGAACACCTCCACTCAATTCTGAGGATTTCTTCAGCTCAGAGCCTTACCCAAGAACATTGATGAACTTGTGGAAAAGATGGGACACCACCAAGTATCACCCTCAACCTCAAACAAGTGAACATTACTGTGCAATCACATATTTAGAGTTTTTACTCAGTTCAAGTTTAAAAGTTAAAATTTAATATTTGTTTTCACTGCATGTTACTTCTCCTTAAACAAAGTGTTGTTTTTGATTAATAGATTTTTGCACTTTATTTTTTTGTATTTCAATCCAATTATATTTTAAAAATATTTCAGTTGAGTGGATGATAGAAAATTGCTATTATTGTTTTTTCTTTGAAGTAAATTTAGCCCACTTTTGCTAAAATAGAAAATATAGTCTACTGATGGTGCCTTGAATACCGGTTTCTTTCATTTAATGTTCATGTTATGGGGATATTTATATAAAGGAAATTTGTCTTTTGTGTCTGTTGAAAATTAAAGATTACTGACAGAGCCATAAGAAAATATTGCTTTATTTATCTGATCATATTGTAATATATTTATTAGGTTTTCAGTAGGTTCAATTAGGTTCACTAGACTATATGCGTCATTTAAAAATGTTTCAATGAACATTCGAACAGTCCGGCCCTCGTCTTGTAGCTGATTTTTTTATTTGGCCCTCCGTCCATTTGACTTTGACACCCCTGCCCTAGACCCACTCCAATTTGCATACCGCCCCAACAGATCCACAGATGATGCAATCTCAATTCCACTCCCCACTGGCCTTTCCCACCTGGACAAAAGGAACACCTATGTGAGAATGCTGTTCATTGACTACAGCTCAGCGTTCAACACCAAAGTGCCCACATAGCTCATCACTAAGCTAAGGATTCTGGGGTTAAACACTTCCCTCTACAACTGGATCCTGGACTTCCTGACGGGCCGCCCCCAGGTGGTAAGGGTAGGCAACAACACGTCTTTCACGCCGATCCTCAACACTAGGGCACCTCAGGGGTGTGTACTTAGTCTCCTCCTGTTCTCGTTGTTCACCCACGACTGCGTGGCCAAACACGACTCCAACACCATCATTAAGTTTGCTGACGATACAACAGTGGTTGGCCTGATCACCGACAACGATGAGACGGCCTATAGGGAGGAGGTCAGAGAACTGTCAGTGTAGTGCCAGGACAACATCCTCTCCCTCAATGTGAGCAAGATAAAGAAGCTGATCGTGGACTACAGGAAAAGGTGAGCCGAACAAACAAGGATGTAGTGGAGCGGGTCGAGAGTTCAAGTTCCTTGATGTCCACATCACCAACGATCTATCATGGTCCAAACACAACAAACATGGAGAGCATCCTGACCGGTTGCATCACCGCCTGGTATGGCAACTGCTCGTCTTCTGACCGTAAGGCGCTACAGAGGTTAGTGCCTACAGCCCAATACATCCCTGGGGCCAAGCTTCCTGCAATCCAGTAGTTGTCAGAGGAAAGACCATAAAATTGTCAGAGACTGCAGTCACCCAAGTCAGACATTTTTCTCTGCTACCGCACGGCAAGCGGTACCGGAGCGCCAAATCTAGGACCAAAAGGCTCCATAACAGCTTCTATTCCCAAGCCATAAGACTGCTGAACAACTAATCAAACGGCCACCTAACTATTACATTGACCCCCCCCTTCCATTTGTTTTGTACACTGCTGCTACTCACTGTTTGTTATCTTTGCATAGTCACTTTACCCCTACCTACATGTGCAAATTACATCTTACCTGTACCCCCGCACACAGACTCGGTACCGGTACCCCCTGTATATAGCCGCATTATTGTTATGTCTTAGTGTTCATTTTTTATTATTTTTTACTTTAGTTCATGTGGTAAATATTTTCTTAACTCTTCTTGAACTACACTGTTGGTTAAGGGCTTGTAAGTAAGCATTTCACGGTAAGGTCTACACATGTGACAAATAAAGTTTTCATTTGATTTGATGCTTGGAAGACAGCTCTCCTTGGCTGAATAAGAGCAAACGTGATGTACAATCAAACACATTACCAGCTGTAGACAGAAACAAACAGTAAGCTGTCAGTATGGTTGTTGAAGTGTTAAATAGTAAGCTGTCAGTATGGTTGTTGAAGTGTTAAACAGTAAGCTGTCAGTATGGTTGTTGAAGTGTCAAACAGTAAGCTGTCAGTATGGTTGTTGAAGTGTTAAACAGTAAGCTGTCAGTATAGTTGTTGAAGTGTTAAACAGTAAGCTGTCAGTATGGTTGTTGAAGTGTTAAACATTAAGCTGTCAGTATGGTTGTCGACATTTAAGGCTCCCGAGTGGAGCAGCAGTCTAAGGCACTGCATCTCAGTGCTAGAGGGGTCACTACAGACGCTGGTTTGATCCTGGACTGTATCACAACTACCTGTGATCGGGAGTCCCATAGGGCGGTGCACAATTGACCCAGCGTCTTCCGGATTAGGGGAGGGTTTGGCCGGTGTTGGGGAATGCTCCTTGTTCCTTGTCAATCATTTGCTTATTGGTGAAATCAATAATAAGACAATATATTTAAGTAAATCAATCAAAAACCTTTATTAATGCAATTGCAGACAGAAGTTGACAACGGGAACATAGCACGCATGTTTCAGAGTAAGTTCTGCAAAATAGGAAAGGGTCCAAGTTGCTTTAATATGCGTGCCCTTGTGATGTAACTGCCTACGTCAACACCTTCTACTCATGAGACCAAGCCCATGCATATACAGTTATACGAACTTGCAAGAGAGAACAATAGTTCCAGTGTTTTCTAAGGGCTCAGCAGCAATTTTCCACTCCCCAAGTTTCTTTATAGGGGTATGTCTAACTTGTCTCTCATCTCTTTTACTCCGCTGCAGGGTTCTGTGTCTATTAATCTCTTTTAGCCTTGAGGCACTTTCTCACAGACACCCTGTTTTGACTGCAATAACTCGCACATCTCTCAGGCCGTTTCTTATTAGAAGCAGAGACTAAAAAATAACTGTGGAACAATATTAAACCTTATAATGCATATATATATATTGCTAATCTGTAGTCCAGGACCCTATCAATGTAGTGAGGGAGGGGTCTTATAGCACTTCCCCTTCTATTAATACAACATAAACATAATACATTATTATAATACATCAAACAGGAGCTAAATGTCTTCAATTTATCAAGTAAGATCCTGACACCAGCCCACCTTAGTGTTGTCAATAAGGAGTTATCCTTTGTACCTAAAACATACATTAATGACTTTGACGTCCAGATAGATCTATTCAAGTTTTTCCGTAATCTGAAATTGCGTGAGATCTTTGATAAGATTGAAACTTACAGGACTCCACTTGAAATGTCATCCTCAGTCAGATATACACATAGGTCTATCACGTTAATCAATAGACTCACCTGCCCTACCGTGAGTCATTCAGAAGATGGAGCCATCAACCAAGCTGAGGGACCTGAGAACTCTGAGAGAACCACATTTAGAGCAAAAAGTTCATTTGTACCTCCCCCGAAACGTAATGCATCCATAGAAACCTTCTGCAGGATTGTTGAAAATGATATAGGTGACTTAATGAAAGACATACAGAAACACAAATCCTTTGATAACCTGAGTAGAGACGAGAGAATGGCTCTTAAGGACTTGCAGTCAGATCTTTCCATTATCATAAAAAATGTGACAAAGGAGGAGGAAATTGTATACAAAACAAATGTGACTATGTGAATGAATGTCGCAGACAACTATCTAAAGGTGACTTCTATCACAAACTGAATCATGACCCTACCCTAGAATTCCAGCACAATATCACATCCACAGTGGAAAGTTGTTTGGAATTAGGACAAATTACCAAAAAAGAATTTGAATTTCTATATGTGAAATTTCCTAAGATACCAACCTTTTATTCAGTCGCTAAATTACACAAACAAGTGTCTCCTCCCCCTGGTAGACCCATTGTAGCAGCACTTGACTCTCTGACATCAAACATTTCTAAGTATGTGGATCACCACATTAAACCGTTGCTTGAGAATCTTCCATCTTATGTCAAAAACACTAGTCAAGTGATCTCATTCATAGAGGGCTAAGGAAGGATACCACCCTGCTGGCCACTTTTGATGTGGAGAGCTTGTATACTAACATCCCACACACTGGAGGCTTGCAGGCACTGCAGCTCTTCCTTCAGCAGAGAGACTCTACCCTTTCTCCATCCAATGATTGCCCCTTGCAACTCGCTGAACTGGTATTATCCAATAACTACTTCATCTGTGAGTCAGACTGTTTCTTTCATATTCGGGGAGTAGCCATGTGTTCCCCTTTTCCCCCAACTATGCAAACCTGTATGTGGGACAATTTGCGGAAGCACTGACAAAACAGAGACACAGCCCTACTTTTTAAAGTCGTTCTATGGAAGATACATAGAGTTGAAGTCCGAAGTTTACATACACTTAGGTTGGAGTCATTAAAACTCATTTTTCAACCACTCCACCAATTTCTTGTTAACAAACTATTGTTTTGGCTAGTCGATTAGGACATCTACTTTGTGCATGACACAAGTCATTTTCCCAACAATTGTTTATAGACAGATTATTTAACTTATAATTCATTGTATCACAATTCCAGTTGGTCAGATGTTTACATACACTAAGTTGACTGTGCCTTTACACAGCTTGGAAAAGTCCATAAAATGACATAATGGTTTTAGAAGCTTCTTGTAACGACGTTCGTCTGTAGGAGGAGAAGCGGACCAAAAAGCAGCGTGGTGGTTATTCATGTTCTTTAATGGAAAACTGAACGATACATGAAATAACTCAAATCTACAAAACAACAAACGGAACGTGAAAACCTATACAGCCTATCCTGTGACAACAAACACAGTGACAGGAACAATCACCCACAAACACACAGTGAAACCCAGGCTACCTAAGTATGATTCTCAATCAGAGACAACTAATGACACCTGCCTCTGATTGAGAACCATACTAGGCCGAAAACATAGAAATGCCCCAAAACATAGAAAAACAAACATAGACTGCCCACCCAACTCACGCCCTGACCATACTAAATAAATACAAAACAACAGAAATAGAGGTCAGAACGTGACACTTCTGATAGGCTGATTTGACATCATTTGAATCATTTGGAGGTGTACCTGTGGATGTATTTCAAGGCCTACCTTCAAACCCAGTGCCTCTTTGCTTGACATCATGAGAAAATGAAAAGAAATCAGCCAAGAACTCACAAAATCAAATTGTGGACCTCCAGAAGTCTGCTTTATCCATGGGATCAATTTCCAAACGCCTGAAGGTACCATGTTCATCTGTACAAACAATAGTATGCAAGTATAAACACCATGGGATCACGCAGCCGTCATACCGCTCAGGAAGGAGACGCATTCTGTCTCCTAGAGATGAACGTACTTTGGTGCGAAAAGTGCAAATCAATCCCAGAACAGCAGCAAAGGACCTTATAAAGATGCTGGAGGAAACAGGTACAAAAGTATCTATATCCACAGTAAAACGAGTCCGATATCGACATAACCTGAAAGGCCGCTCAGAAAGGAAGAAGCCACTGCTCCAAAACCACCATAAAGAAAGCCAGACTACAGTTTGCAACTGCACATGGGGACAAATATCATACTTTTTGGAGCAATGTCCTCTGGTCTGATGAAACAAAAATAGAACTGTTTGGCCATAATGACCAACAGTATGTTTGGAGGAAAAAGGGGGAGGCTTGCAAGCCGAAGAACAGCATTCCAACCGTGAAGCACGGGGGTGGCAGCATCATATTGTGAGGTGCTGTAGCAGGGACTAGTGCACTTCACAAAATAGATGGCATCACGAGGAAGACAATTATGTGGATATAATGAAGCAACATCTCAAGACATCAGTCAGGAAGTTAAAGCTTGGTCGCGAATGGGTCTTCCAAATGGATATTGACCCCAAGCATACTTCCAAAGTTGTGGCAAAATGGCTTAAGGACAACAAAGTCAAGGTATTGGAGTGGCCATCACAAAGCCCTGACCTCAATCCCATAGAAAATTTGTGGGCAGAACTGAAAAAGCATGTGCGAGCAAGGAGGCCAACAAACCTGACTCAGTTCCACCAGCTCTGTCAGGAGGAATGGGCCAATATTCACCCAACTTATTGTGGGAAGGCTACCTGACACGCTTGACCCAAGTAAAAAAATGTAAAGGCAATGCTACCAAATCAAATCAAATCAAATCAAATGTATTTATGTAGCCCTTCGTACATCAGCTGATATCTCAAAGTGCTGTACAGAAACCCAGCCTAAAACACCAAACAGCAAGCAATGCAGGTGTAGAAGCACGGTGGCTAGGAAAAACTCCCTAGAAAGTCCAAAACCTAGGAAGAAACCTAGAGAGGAACCAGGCTATGTGGGGTGGCCAGTCCTCTTCTGGATGTGCCGGGTGGACATTATAACAGAACATGGCCAAGATGTTCAAATGTTCATTAATGACCAGCATGGTCGAATAATAATAAGGCAGAACAGTTGAAACTGGAGCAGCAGCACGGTCAGGTGGACTGGGGACAGCAAGGAGTCATCATGTCAGGTAGTCCTGGGGCATGGTCCTAGGGCTCAGGTCCTCCGAGAGAGAGAAAGATAGAGAGAATTCGAGAGAGCATATGTGGGGTGGCCAGTCCTCTTCTGGCTGTGCCGGGTGGAGATTATAACAGAACATGGCCAAGATGTTCAAATGTTCATAAATGACCAGCATGGTCGAATAATAATAAGGCAGAACAGTTGAAACTGGAGCAGCAGCACGGCCAGGTGGACTGGGGACAGCAAGGAGTCATCATGTCAGGTAGTCCTGGGGCATGGTCCTAGGGCTCAGGTCCTCCGTAAGAGAGAAAGAAAGAGAGAAGGAGAGAATTAGAGAATGCACACTTAGAACCACACAGGACACCGAATAGGACAGGAGATGTACTCCAGATATAACAAACTGACCCTAGCCCCCCAACACATAAACTACTGCAGCATAAATACTGGAGGCTGAGACAGGAGGGGTCAGGAGACACAAATACTAATTGAGTGTATGTAAACTTCTGACCCACTGGGAATGTGATGAAAGAAATAAAAGCTGAAATAAATCATTCTCTCTACTATTATTTTAACATTTCACAGTCTTAAAATAAAGTGGCAATCCTAACTGACCTAAGACCGAAACATTTTTACTATGATTAAATGTCAGGAATTGTGAAAAACTGAGTTTAAATGTATTTGGCTAAGGTGTATTTAAACTTCCAACTTAAACTGTAGATGATGTCTTTGTGCTCTGGGAAGGAAGTCAGCAGGAACTAAATGAATTCCAAACTCTATTAAATGAGAGCTCTGAATATCTCAAATTCACCATGCAGACTGATGAGAGAAAAAATAAACTTCCTGAACTTCTGGAGCATCAAGGAGAATGATGCATTACGTACAGACCTATACACAAAGCCCACAGACCGCAACACCATGCTATTGCTGTGTGCAGATAGTATGCATCCCCTTCCCCTCAAGAATTGTCTACCATATAGCCAGTTATGCAGGGTTAAACGAATCTGTGGCCACCAGACAGATTTTGCCAGCAAAGCTAAGAAAGTGGCAGATACATTCAAAATGAGAGGCTACAAGGACAAAACTCTCTGCAATGATGAAAATATATCAATGCAGAACAGTGTTATACACTTAGTACACCAAGTGTTCAGAGAAAATTAAAGCAATCCTGAAAAAGCACTGGCATATTCTGCAATCAGGCAAAAAAAAATGCACACCTCTTCAAGGAACCCCCACTGGTGGTCTGTAAGCGTGGTCGCAATTTTGAAGATATTGGTGAGATCTGACCTGCCCTCTGAGCCCACTCAGACACTCTTGACACCCATTGCAAATGGGAACTACAAATGTGGCTCATGTGCACAGTGCAATAGCACTACAAAAACATCCTTCTTCAGACACCAACATACAGGTCGAAAATTCTCTGTTAAGGTTATCATCTCATGCAAGACAAAGGGAGTAATCTAACTCATCAAAAGTTAATGTGGGTAAGCCTACATAGGACAAACGAAAAGACAATTAAAACAACGCATAGCTGAACAACGCATAGCTGAACACCGCAGCTCAATCAGGTGTAAGAACGTTGACTATCCAGTAGCTGCTCACTTTGTTGAAGCTAACCATCCTATCTCCTCCCTCAAATACACAGGCATTGAGCATGTTGCTCTACTAAGGAGAGAAGGCAACATGGAGATCCTACTACTACAGAGCAAGGCTTACTGGTTATCCTATTTAAAAACATTAACCCCTAGTGGTTTGAATATTGACTTTGATCTCAGGCCCTTCTCATGACCAATTCTATTATCTGTGAACAGGTCTTGTAAATGAATGTATTTGTTCTCCAGATTATCAGAGTACTCACAATATGTTCCCCGTTGATGATGCTTAGCGCCCTAACACATATCCTGAGGCTGCATTTATTGTAGCCGGGGATTTTAACAAGGCTAATCTGAAAACAAGGCTTCCCAAATTCTATCAGCATATCGATTGTGCTACCAGGGCAGTCAAAACCCTAGACCACTGTTATTCTAACTTCTGCGATGCATGTAAGGCCCTCCCCCGCCCTCCCTTCGGAAAAGCTGACCACAACTCCATTTTGTTGCTCCCAGCCTATAGGCAGAAACTAAAACAGGAAGCACCCGTGCTCAGGTCTGTTCAACGCTGGTCTGATCAATCGGATTCCACGCTTCAAGATTGCTTCGATCACGTGGACTGGGATATGTTCCGCATTGCGGCGAACAACAACATTGACGAATACGCTGATTCGGTGTGCGAGTTCATTAACAAGTGCATCGGTGATGTTGTACCCACAGTGTCTATTAAAACATTCCCCAACCAGAAACCGTGGATTGTTGGCAGTATCCGTGCAAAACTAAACCCACTCCAATACCGCCCCAATAGGTCCACAGACGACGCAATCGCCATCACACTGCACATTGCCCTAACCCATCGGGGAAAGAGGAATACCTATGTAAGAATGGTGTTCATCGATTACAGCTCAGCATTTAACACCATAGTACCCTTCAAACTCGTCATTAAGCTCGAGACCCTGGGTCTCGACCCCGCCCTGTGCAACTGGGTCCTGGACTTCCTGACGGGCCACCCCCAGGTGGTGAGGGTAGGTAACAACATCTCCCCCCTCTGATCCTCAACACTGGAACCCCACAAGGGTGCGTTCTCAGCTCTCTCCTGTACTCCCTGTTCACCCACGGCTGCGTAGCCATGCACGCCTTCAACTCAATCATCAAGTTTGCAGTTGACACTACAGTGGTAGGCTTGATTACCAACAACGACGATACGGCCTACAGGGAGGAGGTGAGGGCCCTCGGAGTGTGGTGTCAGGAAAATAACCTCACACTCAATGTCAACAAAACAAAGGAGATGATCGTGGACATTAGGAAACAGCAGAGGGAGCAGCCCCCTATCTACATTGACGGGACAGTAGTGGAGTTTTAAATTCCTCGGTGTACACATCACGGACAAACTGAAATGGTCCACCCACACAGACAGCGTGGTGAAGAAGGCGCAGCAGCGCCTCTTCAACCTCAGGAGGCTGAAGAAATTCGGCTTGTCACCAAAAGCACTCACAAACTTTTACAGATGCACAATCGAGAGCATCCTGTCGGGCTGTATCACCGCCTGGTACGGCAGCTGCTCCGCTCACAACCGTAAGGCTCTCCAGAGGGTAGTGAGGTCTGCACAACGCATCACCAGGTGCAAACTACCTGCCCTCCAGGACACCTACACCACCCGATGTCACAGGAAGGCCAAAAAGATCATCAAGGACAACAACCACCCGAGCCACTGCCTGTTCACCCCGCTATCATCCAGAAGGCGAGGTCAGTACAGGTACATCAAAGCTGGGGCCGAGAGACTGAAAAACAGCTTCTATCTCAAGGCCTTCAGACTGTCAAACAGCCATCACTAACATTGAGTGGCTGCTGGCAACATACTGACTCAACTCCAGCCACTTTAATAATGGAAAAATGTATGTAATAATTTTATCACTAGCTTCTTTATGTAATGTTTACATACCCTACATTACTCATCTCATATGTATATACTGTACTCTATACCATCTACTGCATCTTGCCTCTTGATGTAATGTATCACTAGCCACCTTAAACAATGCCACTTCATATAATGTTTACATACCCTACATTATTCATCTCATATGTATATACTGTACTCTATACCATCTACCGCATCTTGCCTCTTGATGTAATGTATCACTAGCCACTTTAAACAATGAAGCTTTATATGTTTTCATACCCTACATTACTCATCTCATTTGTATATACTGCACTTTGTAACATCTACTGCATCTTGCCTATGCCGTTCGGCCATCACTCATTTATATATTTTTATGTACATATTCGTATTCATTCCTTTACACTTGTGTGTATAAGGTGGTTGGTGTGAAATTGTTAGGTTATATTACTTGTTAGATATTACTGCATGGTCGGAACTAGAAGCACAAGCATTTCGCTACACTCGCATTAACATCTGCTAACCATCTGCTAACCAAATAAAACTGATTTGTTTTGATTTGATTTTTGATTTATTATGCATTATGTTTGAACCAAAAGATTACTTGCAAATTTGTTTGTTTAAATTAAATTGGAAATATTTCAATATATAGGTGAAATTAAATTTAACAATAATGTATGTTGATGCTAATATTATGCATAATATATTAAATATGCTGTGGGCCATTGTCTTTTAACAGTTTTGCTCAAATCATTCCGATCAACCTAGCAATTACGACACACACCTCACTATTGTCATTGGTTGCACTAATTGCACTGTTTGTCTACATAATCTGGTTCAAGCATTCATGTCATCACCCTGAAGAAGGCACAGTGATGCCGAAACGTTGGTGTTTTTTTTACCCAATAAATTACTGGGAGTTTATATATATATAGAGTGTGCAACTCTCTTTATTGTCACAGCTTCCAGTTTATTCACCCGTTAATCAGCAGCTCTACACTAAATGATTTTCACTGAGTGTGCACCAGCTCATGTTTTTTATTGAAGTGTCTTCAATGTCTTCTTTTTGCAACACAGTTGATGATAATTCAGCTTTCCACTCTCCGTTTTCTTCTCCCTCTAATAGTCGTGTTTAATATCCACTTCGGTTTCCAACAATCATAGTATAAGCTTTCGTTTTCATTGGTTAACACATTAGAAGTTTCTCCAGCAAGACTGGAGTCTCGCCACTCAGAGACAAGTAGGATTCATCAATTACATGTTTTCTGAGCTATAGTGTCTGTGTCCAAAACCCTTTCAAGACTTTTAACATAATACTTCCGTTAAGCCTCTTCAGAATCTCTGTCTACTGCTAATTGTCAGGTATATATATATTGTGTGTGTGTGTGTGTGTGTGTGTGTGTGTTTGGCAGGCAGCGAGTGCTTCTCCGAGTGACAGTCTCTGATCGAAACCCAATTAAACAGCACAGAGATGATCCACGAGGGTGCAGCCGATCTGCAACCTGCACTTTATTGGGGGAAAATTGATATCCAATAGCACTTTGCCAGCTTGTTTCTGCTACAGAGGCACTAGAAGGACTAGCAAAGGGACAATTTGCATTAAATATCCTTAGAGATGAGACAGTATTGGAGGAACCATGATGGGCTGTTTTGATTGGATGGGTTGTTTTGGCTGGGCCAATAGATTGGATCAGTAGATGAAGTTTTGCATTATGATTGGTCTCTGTGTTTTTATTAAATCAGTACAATGTGTTCTGCTGTGGAACATTATGACCCATTGAGTTCTGATGATGATGGGGGAGGGACTGCCAGGCTGCCAGCACTGGGCTCTAGAGGGATGTCCGTGAGAGTTAAGCTACTGCCAAAACAGATACAGTCGAGATGCGAAGGAAGGCTGTGGGTGATGGTAGATGTTAGTTTAGGACTACTAAAGTAAACATATTAATGTATTATCTAGAACGGTGTACATTATGTCTCTACTAATGGACTTGTCATTTCCTACAGTATAATTCATACTCATCTCGGTTAACCCAGAACTAAAGTCGCATTGGTCAGATGTTAAGTTCTGGATCCATTGGTGTTAAGAGAAGAAATGGAATGAGGATCGGAACCAGAACAAAAAGCTCCACCCTCTCTCTTTTGAAGTTTCGGGAAGTCTATGGGCCAATTTTCCCCTCCCCTCCCGAAATTGGAAAGATATTACCACCCGCGAGATCGTGATTTGTCCAAATAACCAGTGATGAAAGAACCAAGCACCGGAACTAATGCTGCTGTTTATTTCATGACAGATCTACGATACAATTTCTATTTGTCCACGCAAGATTCAATTAATACCTGGTCGATTCAGTATCACTATGTTGTATCAATAAGCATAGAGTTAGATGATTTATAGCTTTTGGTAATAGCCAGATGTCTCTACTGGTGACTGTTACTGTCAGTCAAATTAAATATACATGTATGTGGATTATATAGTATGAGATTGTTATGCATTATGCTTCTCTGTTGTCCTAATCTGCTGTCTCAACCTGTCAGCCTGTCTCTGCTGTCTCAGCCTGTCAGCCTATCTCTGCTGTCTCAGCCTGTCAGCCTGTCTCTGCTGTCTCAGTCTGTCAGCCTGTCTCTGCTGTCTCAGCCTGTCAGCCTGTCTCTGCTGTCTCAACCTGTCAACCTGTCTCTGCTGTCTCAGCCTGTCAGCCTGTCTCTGCTGTCTCAGCCTGTCAGCCTGTCTCTGCTGTCTCAGCCTGTCAGCCTGTCTCTGCTGTCTCAACCTGTCAACCTGTCTCTGCTGTCTCAGCCTGTCAGCCTGTCTCTGCTGTCTCAGCCTGTCAGCCTGTCTCTGCTGTCTCAACCTGTCAACCTGTCTCTGCTGTCTCAACCTGTCAACCTGTCTCTGCTGTCTCAGCCTGTCAGCCTGTCTCTGCTGTCTCAGCCTGTCAGCCTGTCTCTGCTGTCTTAGCCTGTCAACCTGTCTCTGCTGTCTTAGCCTGTCAACCTGTTTCTGCTGTCTCAGCCTGTCAGCCTGTCTCTGCTGTCTTAGCCTGTCAACCTGTCTCTGCTGTCTCAGCCTGTCAGCCTGTCTCAACCTGTCAATCTGTCTCTGCTGTCTCAGCCTGTCAGCCTGTCGCAGCCTGTCTCTGCTGTCTCAGCCTGTCAGCCTGTCTCTACCTGTCAGCCTGTCTCTGCTGTCTCAGCCTGTCAGCATGTCTCTGCTGTCTCAGCCTGTCAGCCTGGTTCTGCTGTCTCAGCCTGTCAGCCTGTCTCAACCTGTCAGCCTGTCAGCCTGTCTCTGCTGTCTCTGCTGTCTCTGCTGTCTCAACCTGTCAGCCTGTCTCTGCTGTCTCAGCCTGTCAGCCTGTCTCTTCTGTCTCAGCCTGTCAGCCTGTCTCTGCTCTCTCAGCCTGTCAGCCTGTCTCTGCTGTCTCAACCTGTCAGCCTGTCTCTGCTGTCTCAGCCTGTCAGCTTGTCTCTGCTGTCTCAGCCTGTCAGCCTGTCTCTGCTGTCTCAGCTGTCTCAGCTGTCTCAGCCTGTCAGCCTGTCTCTGCTGTCTCAGCTGTCTCTGCTGTCTCAGCCTGTCAGCCTCTCTCTTCTGTCTCAGCCTGTCAGCCTGTCACTGCTGTCTCAGCTTGTCAGCCTGTCACTGCTGTCTCAGCTTGTCAGCCTGTCTCTGCTGTCTCAGCCTGTCAGCCTGTCTCTGCTGTCTTAGCCAGTCAACCTGTCTCTGCTGTCTCAGCCTGTCTCTGCCTGTCAGCCTGTCTCTGCTGTCTCTGCCTGTCAGCTTGTCTCAGCCTGTCAGCCTGTCTCAGCCTGTCAGTCTGTCTCTGCTGTCTCAGCCTGTCAGCCTGTCTCTACTGTCTCAATCTTTCTCTGCTGTCTCAACCTGTCAGCCTGTCTCTGCTGTCTCAACCTGTCAGCCTGTCTCTGCTGTCTCAGCCTGTCAGCCTGTCTCAGCCTGTCAGCCTGTCTCTGCTGTCTCTGCCTGTCAGCTTGTCTCAGCCTGTCAGCCTGTCTCAACCTGTCAGCCTGTCTCTGCTGTCTCAGCCTGTCATCCTGTCTCTGCTGTCTCAGCCTGTCTCTGCTGTCTCAGCCTGTCTCTGCTGTCTCAGCCTGTCTCAGCCTGTCTCAGCCTGTCTCTGCTGTCTCAGCCTGTCTCAAATGTCTCAGCCTCTCATCCTGTCTGTTCTGTCACTTCTGTCTCCACTGTCTCAGCCTGTCAGCCTTCCTCTGTTGCTTTGTCTCTAATGACTGTGTTTGTGCCAATCAAACCAGGCGGTGTGTGTTGCCTGTATCCAATGATGTCGGATGATTTAAGATGCACAGTGGTCACAACTTCCAAGGCAGCCCAAACAGATCAACACACACACAAGCGCCGCGAATGCACGCACGCCTTCACACACACACGCAAAGAAGTATACACACAACAAGTAACAAGTACGTGCACAGAGATTGACAAAGCCACAGAGGGTGGAAGAAGTCAGTGGTAAGCTCCTCCTCTCTAATGTAAAACATATTATGGGAAACACACACTCTGATAGACCCACACAAAGATTGTTTCTGATTGAAATGAAAGGGGGATACCTAGTCAGTTGTACAACTGAATGCTCTCAACTGAAATGTGTCTTCTACATTTAACCCAACCCTTCTGAATCAGAGAGGTGCGGGGGTCTCTTTTAATTGACATCCACGTCTTCGATGCCTGGGGAACAGTGGGTTAACTGCCTTGCTCAGGGGCAGAATGACAGATTTTTACCTTGTCAGGTCAGGGATTCGATCCAGCAATCTTTACGGTTACTGGCCCATCACTCCGACCCACCAGGCTACCTGCCTAGACTATTCATCTGATTATCTCTCACCTCTACTGTGTCGGGTTTTGTGGATTTGGGGTGACAGCAGAATGCTCCGTAATGGACTCAGTGTGTATTTGTTACTTGAACAGCCCTCCAGAAACAGAATAAGAAATGCCACAAGGGGATACGAGCATTATCTGCACCATGATGTGACTCATTGTCAATCACTGCAGCTTTCCAGGACTGCTCAGGAGACACATCCACTATGGCTGATTTTCCCATCGCCAGTGAAAGGCATCACAACACACACACACACACACACACACACGCACACACACACACACACACACACACACACAGTGCAGGGACAGCTGTGGCTATTAACCTCTCTTGGGTAGGGGGCAGTCCGGATGAAAAGCATGCCCAAAGTAAACTGCCTGTTACTCAGGCCCAGAAGCTATGATATGCATATAATTGGTAGATTTGGATAGAAAACACTCTTAAGTTTCTAAAACTGTTAAAATTATGTCTGTGAGTATAACAGAACTGATATGGCAGGCAAATCCCAGAGGACAAACCATCCCCCCCCAAAAAATATTCAGGCTACCACTGATTTCAATGGCTGTCACTTTTATTATAAGGCAACATCCTCCCAGATTGCAGTTCCTAGGGCTTCCACTAGATGTCAACAATCTTTAGAAAGAGTTTTCTGATGGTTGTTTGAAAAATGAGACAGAAATTTGAGTTTTTCTCGGTGGCTCACATTTTGGCAGTAGTGTTTCCAAGTGCGTGGAAGAGAACGCGTTCTTTGGTATTTTTCTCTGGTAAAGACAATAACGATTCTCCATCTTCTCCATGCATTAAACGTTATCGTTTATTTACCTATTAGGGTACCTATGGTTTGATTATAAACGTTGTTTGACTTGTTTGGAAAATTTTATTAGTAACGTTTGGGAATCATTTTGTATGCATTTTGATGGAGGGAAACTGGGTGGATTAGTGCCAGCTAAACTGAGTTTTTATGGTTATAAAGAAGGACATTATCGAAGAAAATGACCATTTGTGATGTATCTGGGACACTTTGGAGTGCCAACAGAAGAAGATCGTCGAAGGTAAGTCATTTATTATATCGCTATTTCTGACTTTCGTGGCGCACCTGCCTGTTTGAAATATGCTTTTGCTTTTGTACGCGGGGCGCTGTCCTCAGATAATCGCATGGTGTGCTTTCGCCGTAAAGCCTTTTTGAAACCAGTCACAGCGGCTGGATTAACAAGAAGTTAAGCTTTATTTTGATGTATTACACTTGTGATTTTATGAAAGTAAAATATTTATAATTCTGTAGTTTGAATTGTGCGCTCTGCAATTTTAGCGGATGTTGGCCATTTGGGATGCTACCGTCCCACCTGCCCATAAGAAGTTAAGTGGAGGTGTGATTGATAGGGGAGGAGGATGGAGGAGAGGATGAAGGAAAGGGGAGAGCAGAGAGCAGAGAGAAGAGGAGGAAAGTAAGAGAAGAGAGAAGAGGAGGAAGATGAGAGCAGAGAGAGAAGAGGAGGGCAGAGAGTGAAGAGGAGGAAGAGGAGAGCAGAGAGAGAAGAGGAGGAAGAGGACAGCAGAGAGAAGAGGAGGAAAATGAGAGCAGAGAGAGAAGAGGAGGGCAGAGAGTGAAGAGGAGGAAGAGGAGAGCAGAGAGAGAAGAGGAGGAAGAGGACAGCAGAGAGAAGGGGAGGAAGAGGACAGCGGAGGGGGAAGAGGAGAGCAGAGAGAGAAGGGGAGGAAGAGGAGAGCAGAGAGAGAAGAGGATGAAGAGAATAAGAGGGGAGAACAGAAAGCAGGGAAGCGGAGGTGATGAAGAGGAGGGGACATGGATGATTAAAATGGAGAGAAGGTGAGAGAGAGCAGGAAAGGGTAGGACATGATGGGTGAAGAAGAGTGGGAGGAGAGTACATGAAGGGTAAAGAAAGTAAAGGAAAGGTGATTGAGGAGAAGAAGATGAGCTTTGTAGTGTATAGTATATATGAGAGAAGAAGAGTAGCTATGTAGTGTATAGTATATATGAGAGAAGAAGAGTAGCTATCTAGTGTATAGTATATATGAGAGAAGAAGAGTAGCTATCTAGTGTATAGTATATATGAGAGAAGAAGAGTAGCTATGTAGTGTATAGTGTATATGAGAGAAGAAGAGTAGCTATCTAGTGTATAGTATATATGAGAGAAGAAGAGTAGCTATCTAGTGTATAGTATATATGAGAGAAGAAGAGTAGCTATGTAGTGTATAGTATATATGAGAGAAGAAGAGTAGCTATCTAGTGTATAGTATATATGAGAGAAGAAGAATAGCTATCTAGTGTATAGTATATATGAGAGAAGAAGAGTAGCTATGTAGTGTATAGTATATATGAGAGAAGAAGAGTAGCTATCTAGTGTATAGTATATATGAGAGAAGAAGAGTAGCTATCTAGTGTATAGTATATATGAGAGAAGAAGAGTAGCTATGTAGTGTATAGTATATATGAGAGAAGAAGAGTAGCTATCTAGTGTATAGTGTATATATGAGAGAAGAAGAGTAGCTATCTAGTGTATAGTGTATATATGAGAGAAGAAGAGTAGCTATGTAGTGTATAGTGTATATATGAGAGAAGAAGAGTAGCTATCTAGTGTATAGTATATATGAGAGAAGAAGAGTAGCTATCTAGTGTATAGTATATATGAGAGAAGAAGAGTAGCTATCTAGTGTATAGTGTATATATGAGAGAAGAAGAGTAGCTATCTAGTGTATAGTATATATGAGAGAAGAAGAATAGCTATCTAGTGTATAGTATATATGAGAGAAGAAGAGTAGCTATGTAGTGTATAGTATATATGAGAGAAGAAGAGTAGCTATCTAGTGTATAGTATATATGAGAGAAGAAGAGTAGCTATCTAGTGTATAGTATATATGAGAGAAGAAGAGTAGCTATCTAGTGTATAGTATATATGAGAGAAGAAGAGTAGCTATCTAGTGTATAGTATATATGAGAGAAGAAGAGTAGCTATCTAGTGTATAGTATATATGAGAGAAGAAGAGTCGCTGTGTAGTGTATAGTATATATGAGAGAAGAAGAGTAGCTATCTAGTGTATAGTATATATGAGAGAAGAAGAGTAGCTATCTAGTGTATAGTATATATGAGAGAAGAAGAGTAGCTATCTAGTGTATAGTATATATGAGAGAAGAAGAGTAGCTATCTAGTGTATAGTATATATGAGAGAAGAAGAGTAGCTATCTAGTGTATAGTGTATATATGAGAGAAGAAGAGTAGCTATCTAGTGTATAGTATATATGAGAGAAGAAGAGTAGCTATCTAGTGTATAGTATATATGAGAGAAGAAGAGTAGCTATCTAGTGTATAGTATATATGAGAGAAGAAGAATAGCTATCTAGTGTATAGTATATATGAGAGAAGAAGAATAGCTATGTAGTGTATAGTATATATGAGAGAAGAAGAGTAGCTATCTAGTGTATAGTATATATGAGAGAAGAAGAGTAGCTATCTAGTGTATAGTATATATGAGAGAAGAAGAGTAGCTATCTAGTGTATAGTATATATGAGAGAAGAAGAGTAGCTATCTAGTGTATAGTATATATGAGAGAAGAAGAGTAGCTATCTAGTGTATAGTATATATGAGAGAAGAATAGTAGCTATCTAGTGTATAGTATATATGAGAGAAGAAGAGTAGCTATCTAGTGTATAGTATATATGAGAGAAGAAGAGTAGCTATCTAGTGTATAGTATATATGAGAGAAGAAGAGTAGCTATGTAGTGTATAGTATATATGAGAGAAGAAGAGTAGCTATGTAGTGTATAGTATATATGAGAGAAGAAGAGTAGCTATCTAGTGTATAGTATATATGAGAGAAGAAGAGTAGCTATCTAGTGTATAGTATATATGAGAGAAGAAGAATAGCTATCTAGTGTATAGTATATATGAGAGAAGAAGAGTAGCTATGTAGTGTATAGTATATATGAGAGAAGAAGAGTAGCTATCTAGTGTATAGTATATATGAGAGAAGAAGAGTAGCTATCTAGTGTATAGTATATATGAGAGAAGAAGAGTAGCTATCTAGTGTATAGTATATATGAGAGAAGAAGAGTAGCTATCTAGTGTATAGTATATATGAGAGAAGAAGAGTAGCTATCTAGTGTATAGTATATATGAGAGAAGAAGAGTAGCTATGTAGTGTATAGTATATATGAGAGAAGAAGAGTAGCTATCTAGTGTATAGTATATATGAGAGAAGAAGAGTAGCTATCTAGTGTATAGTATATATGAGAGAAGAAGAGTCGCTGTGTAGTGTATAGTATATATGAGAGAAGAAGAGTAGCTATGTAGTGTATAGTATATATGAGAGAAGAAGAGTAGCTATCTAGTGTATAGTATATATGAGAGAAGAAGAGTAGCTATCTAGTGTATAGTATATATGAGAGAAGAAGAGTAGCTATCTAGTGTATAGTATATATGAGAGAAGAAGAGTAGCTATGTAGTGTATAGTATATATGAGAGAAGAAGAGTAGCTATGTAGTGTATAGTATATATGAGAGAAGAAGAGTAGCTATCTAGTGTATAGTATATATGAGAGAAGAAGAGTAGCTATGTAGTGTATAGTGTATATGAGAGAAGAAGAGTAGCTATGTAGTGTATAGTATATATGTGAGAAGAAGAGTCGCTGTGTAGTGTATAGTATATATGAGAGAAGAAGAGTAGCTATGTAGTGTATAGTGTATATGAGAGAAGAAGAGTAGCTATGTAGTGTATAGTATATATGAGAGAAGAAGAGTCGCTGTGTAGTGTATAGTGTATATATGAGAGAAGAAGAATAGCTATCTAGTGTATAGTATATATGAGAGAAGAAGAGTAGCTATCTAGTGTATAGTATATATGAGAGAAGAAGAATAGCTATCTAGTGTATAGTATATATGAGAGAAGAAGAGTAGCTATCTAGTGTATAGTATATATGAGAGAAGAAGAATAGCTATCTAGTGTATAGTATATATGAGAGAAGAAGAGTAGCTATCTAGTGTATAGTATATATGAGAGAAGAAGAGTAGCTATCTAGTGTATAGTATATATGAGAGAAGAAGAATAGCTATCTAGTGTATAGTATATATGAGAGAAGAAGAGTAGCTATGTAGTGTATAGTATATATGAGAGAAGAAGAGTAGCTATCTAGTGTATAGTATATATGAGAGAAGAAGAGTAGCTATCTAGTGTATAGTATATATGAGAGAAGAAGAGTAGCTATGTAGTGTATAGTATATATGAGAGAAGAAGAGTAGCTATCTAGTGTATAGTATATATGAGAGAAGAAGAGTAGCTATGTAGTGTATAGTATATATGAGAGAAGAAGAGTAGCTATCTAGTGTATAGTATATATGAGAGAAGAAGAGTAGCTATCTAGTGTATAGTATATATGAGAGAAGAAGAGTAGCTATCTAGTGTATAGTATATATGAGAGAAGAAGAGTAGCTATCTAGTGTATAGTATATATGAGAGAAGAAGAGTAGCTATCTAGTGTATAGTATATATGAGAGAAGAAGAGTAGCTATCTAGTGTATAGTATATATGAGAGAAGAAGAGTAGCTATGTAGTGTATAGTATATATGAGAGAAGAAGAGTAGCTATCTAGTGTATAGTATATATGAGAGAAGAAGAGTAGCTATCTAGTGTATAGTATATATGAGAGAAGAAGAGTAGCTATCTAGTGTATAGTATATATGAGAGAAGAAGAGTAGCTATCTAGTGTTTAGTATATATGAGAGAAGAAGAGTCGCTGTGTAGTGTATAGTATATATGAGAGAAGAAGAATAGCTATCTAGTGTATAGTATATATGAGAGAAGAAGAATAGCTATCTAGTGTATAGTATATATGAGAGAAGAAGAGTAGCTATGTAGTGTATAGTATATATGAGAGAAGAAGAGTAGCTATCTAGTGTATAGTATATATGAGAGAAGAAGAGTAGCTATCTAGTGTATAGTATATATGTGAGAAGAAGAATAGCTATCTAGTGTATAGTATATATGAGAGAAGAAGAGTCGCTATGTAGTGTATAGTATATATGAGAGAAGAAGAGTAGCTATCTAGTGTATAGTATATATGTGAGAAGAAGAATAGCTATCTAGTGTATAGTATATATGTGAGAAGAAGAGTAGCTATGTAGTGTATAGTATATATGAGAGAAGAAGAGTAGCTATCTAGTGTATAGTATATATGAGAGAAGAAGAGTAGCTATCTAGTGTATAGTATATATGAGAGAAGAAGAATAGCTATCTAGTGTATAGTATATATGAGAGAAGAAGAGTAGCTATCTAGTGTATAGTATATATGAGAGAAGAAGAGTAGCTATCTAGTGTATAGTATATATGAGAGAAGAAGAATAGCTATCTAGTGTATAGTATATATGAGAGAAGAAGAGTAGCTATCTAGTGTATAGTATATATGAGAGAAGAAGAGTAGCTATCTAGTGTATAGTATATATGAGAGAAGAAGAGTAGCTATGTAGTGTATAGTATATATGAGAGAAGAAGAGTAGCTATCTAGTGTATAGTATATATGTGAGAAGAAGAATAGCTATCTAGTGTATAGTATATATGAGAGAAGAAGAGTCGCTATGTAGTGTATAGTATATATGAGAGAAGAAGAGTAGCTATCTAGTGTATAGTATATATGTGAGAAGAAGAATAGCTATCTAGTGTATAGTATATATGTGAGAAGAAGAGTAGCTATGTAGTGTATAGTATATATGAGAGAAGAAGAGTAGCTATCTAGTGTATAGTATATATGAGAGAAGAAGAGTAGCTATCTAGTGTATAGTATATATGAGAGAAGAAGAATAGCTATCTAGTGTATAGTATATATGAGAGAAGAAGAGTAGCTATCTAGTGTATAGTATATATGAGAGAAGAAGAGTAGCTATCTAGTGTATAGTATATATGAGAGAAGAAGAATAGCTATCTAGTGTATAGTATATATGAGAGAAGAAGAGTAGCTATCTAGTGTATAGTATATATGAGAGAAGAAGAGTAGCTATCTAGTGTATAGTATATATGAGAGAAGAAGAGTAGCTATGTAGTGTATAGTATATATGAGAGAAGAAGAGTAGCTATCTAGTGTATAGTATATATGAGAGAAGAAGAGTAGCTATCTAGTGTATAGTATATATGAGAGAAGAAGAGTAGCTATCTAGTGTATAGTATATATGAGAGAAGAAGAGTAGCTATCTAGTGTATAGTATATATGAGAGAAGAAGAGTAGCTATCTAGTGTATAGTATATATGAGAGAAGAAGAGTAGCTATCTAGTGTATAGTATATATGAGAGAAGAAGAGTAGCTATCTAGTGTATAGTATATATGAGAGAAGAAGAATAGCTATCTAGTGTATAGTATATATGAGAGAAGAAGAGTAGCTATCTAGTGTATAGTATATATGAGAGAAGAAGAGTAGCTATCTAGTGTATAGTATATATGAGAGAAGAAGAGTAGCTATGTAGTGTATAGTATATATGAGAGAAGAAGAGTAGCTATGTAGTGTATAGTATATATGAGAGAAGAAGAGTAGCTATCTAGTGTATAGTATATATGAGAGAAGAAGAGTAGCTATCTAGTGTATAGTATATATGAGAGAAGAAGAGTAGCTATCTAGTGTATAGTATATATGAGAGAAGAAGAGTAGCTATCTAGTGTATAGTATATATGAGAGAAGAAGAGTAGCTATCTAGTGTATAGTATATATGAGAGAAGAAGAGTAGCTATCTAGTGTATAGTATATATGAGAGAAGAAGAGTAGCTATCTAGTGTATAGTATATATGAGAGAAGAAGAATAGCTATCTAGTGTATAGTATATATGAGAGAAGAAGAGTAGCTATCTAGTGTATAGTATATATGAGAGAAGAAGAGTAGCTATCTAGTGTATAGTATATATGAGAGAAGAAGAATAGCTATCTAGTGTATAGTATATATGAGAGAAGAAGAGTAGCTATCTAGTGTATAGTATATATGAGAGAAGAAGAATAGCTATCTAGTGTATAGTATATATGAGAGAAGAAGAATAGCTATCTAGTGTATAGTATATATGAGAGAAGAAGAGTAGCTATCTAGTGTATAGTTTATATGAGAGAAGAAGAGTAGCTATCTAGTGTATAGTATATATGAGAGAAGAAGAGTAGCTATCTAGTGTATAGTATATATGAGAGAAGAAGAGTAGCTATCTAGTGTATAGTATATATGAGAGAAGAAGAGTAGCTATCTAGTGTTTAGTATATATGAGAGAAGAAGAGTAGCTATCTAGTGTATAGTATATATGAGAGAAGAAGAGTAGCTATGTAGTGTATAGTATATATGAGAGAAGAAGAGTAGCTATGTAGTGTATAGTATATATGAGAGAAGAAGAGTAGCTATCTAGTGTATAGTATATATGAGAGAAGAAGAGTAGCTATCTAGTGTATAGTATATATGAGAGAAGAAGAGTAGCTATCTAGTGTATAGTATATATGAGAGAAGAAGAGTAGCTATCTAGTGTATAGTATATATGAGAGAAGAAGAGTAGCTATGTAGTGTATAGTATATATGAGAGAAGAAGAGTAGCTATCTAGTGTATAGTATATATGAGAGAAGAAGAGTAGCTATCTAGTGTATAGTATAAATGAGAGAAGAAGAGTAGCTATCTAGTGTATAGTATATATGAGAGAAGAAGAGTAGCTATCTAGTGTATAGTATATATGAGAGAAGAAGAGTAGCTATCTAGTGTATAGTATATATGAGAGAAGAAGAGTAGCTATCTAGTGTATAGTATATATGAGAGAAGAAGAATAGCTATCTAGTGTATAGTATATATGAGAGAAGAAGAGTAGCTATCTAGTGTATAGTATATATGAGAGAAGAAGAGTAGCTATCTAGTGTATAGTATATATGAGAGAAGAAGAGTAGCTATGTAGTGTATAGTATATATGAGAGAAGAAGAGTAGCTATCTAGTGTATAGTATATATGAGAGAAGAAGAGTAGCTATCTAGTGTATAGTATATATGAGAGAAGAAGAATAGCTATCTAGTGTATAGTATATATGAGAGAAGAAGAGTAGCTATCTAGTGTATAGTATATATGAGAGAAGAAGAGTAGCTATCTAGTGTATAGTATATATGAGAGAAGAAGAGTAGCTATCTAGTGTATAGTATATATGAGAGAAGAAGAGTAGCTATCTAGTGTATAGTATATATGAGAGAAGAAGAGTAGCTATCTAGTGTATAGTATATATGAGAGAAGAAGAGTAGCTATCTAGTGTATAGTATATATGAGAGAAGAAGAGTAGCTATCTAGTGTATAGTATATATGAGAGAAGAAGAATAGCTATCTAGTGTATAGTATATATGAGAGAAGAAGAGTAGCTATCTAGTGTATAGTATATATGAGAGAAGAAGAGTAGCTATCTAGTGTATAGTATATATGAGAGAAGAAGAATAGCTATCTAGTGTATAGTATATATGAGAGAAGAAGAGTAGCTATCTAGTGTATAGTATATATGAGAGAAGAAGAGTAGCTATCTAGTGTATAGTATATATGAGAGAAGAAGAGTAGCTATCTAGTGTATAGTATATATGAGAGAAGAAGAGTAGCTATGTAGTGTATAGTATATATGAGAGAAGAAGAGTAGCTATGTAGTGTATAGTATATATGAGAGAAGAAGAGTAGCTATCTAGTGTATAGTATATATGAGAGAAGAAAAGTAGCTATCTAGTGTATAGTATATATGAGAGAAGAAGAGTAGCTATGTAGTGTATAGTATATATGAGAGAAGAAGAGTAGCTATGTAGTGTATAGTATATATGAGAGAAGAAGAGTAGCTATGTAGTGTATAGTATATATGAGAGAAGAAGAGTAGCTATCTAGTGTATAGTATATATGAGAGAAGAAGAGTAGCTATCTAGTGTATAGTATATATGAGAGAAGAAAAGTAGCTATGTAGTGTATAGTATATATGAGAGAAGAAGAGTAGCTATCTAGTGTATAGTATATATGAGAGAAGAAGAGTAGCTATCTAGTGTATAGTATATATGAGAGAAGAAAAGTAGCTATGTAGTGTATAGTATATATGAGAGAAGAAGAGTAGCTATCTAGTGTATAGTATATATGAGAGAAGAAGAGTAGCTATGTAGTGTATAGTGTATATGAGAGAAGAAGAGTAGCTATGTAGTGTATAGTGTATATATGTGAGAAGAGAAAGGAGGCTGCGGAGGGAAGAGATGATGTGATAGAGGAAAAAAGGGATGACCAGGAAAGACATAGGAGAGATTCAGAGGGAAAAATACGTGTATGGATGAATGAAGAAGATGTGAAGGGGTTTTAGAGGGAGCGGAAACCCTTCAGACTGGTCCTCTGTTCCCCATCAGTGAGGGCCAGTGACCATTATCTCTCCTTTTCAAATCCCTCCATTCCTCACCTCCCCAAATACCTCCATCCCGTGGCCGGTGTGACGCCATGGCCAGCTGTCAATGACACTATCATCCTAGAAGGCATAGGGAGGATTCCCCTGGTTCACATGACCAGTGACAGGAGTTTTCCTCAAGCCAATGGCATGACCAGATTGTTTCCTGGTTAGGTCATTGGCTCTGCTCAAATGTCAGCTGTAACATGTATTATGCTACTGAAAAAACAAAATATCTTTGATCTTGAAACAAATCAAAACCTACAGATGAAGGCTCTTAATTTGATCACAATGGTGCCGGAAAACTTTAAAACCTGTAGAGTATTTGAGGTTTAAAAAGGCTTATGCAGTTTACAATTCATGAAAAATTTATCAACCCTTACAAGAATGTCTATTAATTATAATCCACATAATTATTCACCTTTCTTGTTGCTGCAGTATTATTTTCCTACTGTAGCAAACTGGCTCAAATTAAGTTCCTACATCTGTAGTGCAGTCCACTATCAGTACATAGAAGACCATCAGCAGTAAGTTAGCCTTACTTTACTAACTTAACTTATCCCTAACTTAGTCATGGCTTAGGAATAACTATTCATCTCAGGTGAGCAAGTGCTGCCTTTTTGAGCCGATTATAGTGAATGTATGAAATGAGAGAAAACCGATTTAGATCCGTAGAGTTGTTTCATATGCAGATCACTGAACATACGCTCCATCAAGAATAGCATCAGAGCACTTCTATACACCCTCTCCATCACCCAGTTAAATGTCATTTACACGGCACACGTGCTCTATCTTTCTCTGTGTGCCTCCTCAACATAAATGTTCTCTCTTAACATTCTGGTGATGGATCTCCTCTGCTGTCAAGTCAGCCACAGCTTCCATACCCTCCGAACCGAGTTATAAAGGAAATGTCTCCGTGTTTCAGATTGATATCAAATACTTATTATTCATTAGCTAGAATCCCATTCACTGGATAAATCACAGCACTGGATAAATTCCTCCTATATAGGAGGAAACTCAAGTCTCAGATCTAGTGTCTTCAGAAATGATGTGAAGAGTTGGGGTAGAGAGGTACTGTATGTCTGCTGAAGAGATGGGGTAGAGAGGTATGTCTGCTGAAGAGATGAGGTAGAGAGGTATGTCGGCTGAAGAGATGAGGTAGAGAGGTATGTCTGCTGAAGAGATGAGGTAGAGAGGTATGTCTGCTGAAGAGATGAGGTAGAGAGGTATGTCTGCTGGAGAGATGAGGTAGAGAGGTATGTCTGCTGAAGAGATGAGGTAGAGAGGTATGTCTGCTGAAGAGACGAGGTAGAGAGGTACTGTCTGCTGAAGAGATGAGGTAGAGAGGTATGTCTGCTGAAGAGATGAGGTAGAGAGGTATGTGTGTTGAAGAGATGGGGTAGAGAGGTATGTGTGTTGAATAGATGAGGTAGCGAGGTATATGTGTTGAAGAGATGAGGTAGCGAGGTATATGTGTTGAAAAGATGAGGTAGAGAGGTATGTGTGTTGAAGAGATGAGGTAGCGAGGTATGTCTGCTGAATAGATGAGGTAGAGAGGTATATGTGCTGAAGAGATGAGGTAGAGAGGTACTGTATGTCTGCTGAAGAGATGGGGTAGAGAGGTATGTCTGCTGAAGAGATGAGGTAGAGAGGTATGTCTGCTGAAGAGATGAGGTAGAGAGGTATGTCTGCTGAAGAGATGAGGTAGAGAGGTATGTGTGTTGAAGAGATGGGGTAGAGAGGTATGTGTGTTGAATAGATGAGGTAGCGAGGTATATGTGTTGAAGAGATGAGGTAGCGAGGTATATGTGTTGAAAAGATGAGGTAGAGAGGTATGTGTGTTGAAGAGATGAGGTAGCGAGGTATGTCTGCTGAATAGATGAGGTAGAGAGGTATGTGTGTTGAATAGATGAGGTAGTGAGGTATGTCTGCTGAATAGATGAGGTAGCGAGGTATGTCTGCTGAAGAGATGAGGTAGAGAGGTATATGTGCTGAAGAGATGAGGTAGAGAGGTACTGTATGTCTGCTGAAGAGATGGGGTAGAGAGGTATGTCTGCTGAAGAGATGAGGTAGAGAGGTATGTGTGTTGAAGAGATGAGGTAGAGAGGTATATGTGTTGAAGAGATGGGGTAGAGAGGTATGTGTGTTGAATAGATGAGGTAGCGAGGTATATGTGTTGAAGAGATGAGGTAGAGAGGTATATGTGTTGAAGAAATGGGATAGAGAGGTATGTGTGTTGAAGAGATGAGGTAGAGAGGTATATGTGTTGAACAGATGGGGTAGAGAGGCCATCATTGTAAATAATAATTTGTTCTTAAATTAACTGACTTGCCTAGTTAAATGAATGTTAAATTTTAAAAAATAACAAAAGTGTACTCTAAAAAAATCTAGAGATGTAGCCACCACAGATTTGGCCCCTGGAGGCCATGGCATCCACTATAATTAAAAAAAGAACTCAAAATTCTTAATACATATTTAGATTCCAGTCAATGTATCTTAACCAAGTTGAGAGTGTCATATTTTCGATGCAATTGGAACTGGGTTGACAGCCCATAGCCTTCCAAAGTTAGAGCTAAATGTCTGACTCCACCGGCTCCCATATCAGCGGCCATCTTAGGTTGTACCGGTATGTTGCTCAATCGCCAATTTCTCAGCCTCTGAGTATCACAGAAACACAACAACAGAACATTTTCAGTTGCTATAGATGAAATCTGTCAAAATAACTGTTCAAAACATGAAAGACATGTAAAAAACGTCACATTTTCCTATAAATATGTGAACATTTTAAAATGGGGATTTAAAAAAAAAAAAAAATGGATTTGTGTTACAAAAGCTTAATAAAAGACAGTGTCTCTTTGCAATCATTACCAATTTGGTGTTTTTAAGCTTAACATATCTTTGCGCCTTTAGGGTTAACAATTACAATGTAAATGTATGGAAAATACACACTAATAACATTCATTTGAACGTGAAACCAACAATGCTTCCTCTTGAATAAATCGATTACAGGGTTCCTGAAACATTATCTAAGCCTTATATCGCCAGCCTTTTCTCTCTGGATTCTATATGGCAATCAGCCTCCCAACCGTGCTTCAGTCTCTCAATCTTCCACTTCCACTTGTAGTAATACATTCTCTCAGGCACCTACTTGATTTACCCGCACCTTTGTAAAATGCCTTGTGTTAAGTCTTCGGGGCTGCCAAGCAAGGCGTTTTTCTCCCTCTCCCTTGGGAAATGAGGGGCATGTAGAGCGAAGGAAGGGACTGGTTTATGACAACATGCCTTTGTCTCCTTTTCCCTCTTTTCATTGGCTAGCAGAACAGAGAAAAAAATGTTTTACAAAAGTGTAGATCCCAATATAGTTGTATAGTTCTGATTTAGCCGTGTTTGAGACTTCACTCTGATAATCAAAACAGCTAACCGTCAGAGAAATGGAACAATCTGTATAAGGTGAGGAACCTTAATAACTTCTAGTCATCCAGGGGGTTGGGGGGGTTGGTGTTGAACAGTAAGGGGAATACAGACTCTGTGTGAAGGGTATTACATCATGGTTTTTGGCTGGCTGGTGCCGTGCAGTGTTCTGAACTATGAAGGAACGAGCTGTATACTGTAACTCTTCGCTTAATGAAGCAACATCATGCAGTGTTGTATATGGGTCCAGAGGAGTCAGGCGCCTTGTGAGGAAAAAGTGTTGTCGACCCTTCAAACACAGACAGATCAATGGAAGATACCCATCAATCAATCATCATTCATCTTCTCTCTCGCTCTCTCTCTCTGTCTCTCTCTCTCTCTGTCTCTCCCTCTCTCTGTGTCTCTCTGTCTCTCTCTCTCTCTCTGTCTCGCTCTGTCTCTCTCGCGCTGTGTCTCTCTCTCTCTGTCTCTCTCTGTCTCTGTCTCGCTCTGTCTCTCTCGCTCTCTCTCTTTGCCTCTCTCTGCCCTCTCTCTGCCTCTCTCTCGCTTTCTCTGTCTCTCTCGCTCTCTCTCTGTCTCTCCCTCTCTCTGTGTCTCTCTGTCTCTCTCTCTCTCTCTCTCTCTCTCTCTCTCTCAGTCTTGCTCTGTCTCTCTCGCGCTGTGTCTCTCTCTCTCTGTCTCTCTCTGTCTCTGTCTCGCTCTGTCTCTCTCGCTCTCTCTCTTTGCCTCTCTCTGCACTCTGCCTCTCTCTCGCTTTCTGTCTCTCTCGCTCTCTCTCTCTCTCTCTTGCTCACTATCTCCATCTCTCTCTCTCTCTCTCTCCCTCTCTTTTTCTTTCCTGTCTCCCTGTCCTCCATCACACTAATTGTAAACATTATTCTTCTTGCCTTGTAGAAATCCAATCCCTCCCTCAGCATCCAGCCACTTTTTCACCGTCTCTTACCAGACTTTCCATCTCATCGCCCGTTGTCCTTCGCCCCGACTTTCACACATAACCCAGTGTAAATACAGCTTGTATTTCAAATCAGGGGGTCCATTAAAGCTTGGTAATGCAGTACGGCGCTGTGTGACAAAGCCTCAATGCGGGACTCACTGTATGTATCCCTAATGGCACCATATTCCTCAAAGAGCGCTATGGGCGCTGGTCAAAAGTAGTGCACTATGTAGGGAATAGGGTGCCGATTGGGATGCGACCAGTGATGCTGCAGATCCTGGAACTTCACACTTACACACATGGGGATGAGGAACCTGATAGATGGAGATAGAGAGATGACCCCCCCACTGCTAACCACATCTGTCCTGTGTACCTGGGGAAGGACGACATGACAAATTAGAACAAATAAAACCCAGTTGGAGTCCATGGGAATGTGCTGGTAATGATATAACTATTTATTTGCTCTCTCTCTCTTACAGAAAATGGCGTTAGATGGTGATGGGAGATTGAGAGAGAGATGTGGAGAGAGAGGTAGAGAAGGATGGGGAGAGAAAAAAAAGAGCACGATAGAGAGCGGGACAGAAGCCATCCAAGGTGTCTCCATATTGTTGATGCAGTGATGGAGAGAGAAAAAGAGAACATGAAAGATGAAGAAAGAGAGAGAGGTGGAGAGACTTCGCCCCGTGTGAACTTTGGGTTAACCTTTTCCTTGTGCTGCCCGATTGAGCGCTCACATCAACTTTCTGAGACATTTAATAGAAACATCTATTTCTCTCAAAGGAGAAAAATGGAGGGGAATCGCAGCTATGTACAAGACGTTTGTTAAGTCCCTTAAATCATGTATGTTTTATATCAAATTATATCCCGAAAGGTCATAAAATAGACACTTTTGCATTTTGTAATCAATCTCAACTGACTTCCTAGTTCAGTTAAATTAATACATTCATAACATTTTGACATGATGAGAAGGAACGGTGTTTTTTCATGCACGGTAAGATAGATTACCCCCTGGTACATTCAGGACACCTTTCAGGAAAACTTTTCCAACCATCTTTCAAAGCACTTTCCTCTTTCAGAACTTTCTCACATTCTCTCTCTCTCGCTCTCTGCATAGCAACGAGTCTATAAATCAACGTGGGAGTAAAGCAGTTGAGATCATGATATTACCTCAACACGGACCAAGTCAATCAATCACAAAGTGTTCGCCAAGGGAAACCAGTCAATCAAATGAACACTCACTGTTCCGTTTCGCATTCAAATAACTCGCTTCTCAGTATAATAGGAGAGGTATTGGATTGTAAAGGGGTTGTAGCAGATTATTCTATATGATTACGATGCGTAGTCACTCCTAATGCTCAGGGTTTTATTCGATAGGCACGGAACGGGAACACTTTAAAATAGCAGGCGGCCCAACCACTTGTCTAAATCCAAAAGCCATTTTCTCTTTCCTTTTTAAGACGTCGTTGTACTTTGAAGCCAGGCATGTTGCTAAACCTTGTCCTATTACCGGCTGGTCAGTTTACATCAGGAACAAGATGACCCTGTGTTACCCTATAAGGCACGTCCTTTCTACCTTCAGTTTTAGGTCCATAATTGTACCCTTTAAGGTCCGTACCATAAAAGAGCCAATAGTCTACAGTATAGTCCACTGTATAGTCCACAGGTATAAAAGCGTACCTTTAGAAAATGATTGGGTCTCAACCACAGTGGCAGAGACGTTTCTGCTTTTGAAGTGGCATCGTTTGGTATTTCTTTCGTTTGTCCACTGTTGACACAGTCTCAGAACGTTGTCCATGTCCGCAGTCAAGTTTTCAAGATATTGGACTTTCAAGAAGCAAAGTGTCACCTGCCACATCACTATGATAATGCAAAATACTAAATCAAATGTAGCTAGCATCAGAGATGGCATGGCTTGATGTTGTTTCCCCACCATCAGCGCACTCTTCGTACAAAATACGTCTAATCTAGAAGATTTCAGCATCTCATATAAAATATATCATTTTGGACCAAAATGTCCTTTTATCTATCTCTGGTACTCAACCTGCAATATCCTCATCCACATCAGGCTATACAGTCCAACAGCATAGCCTACACTTTACATTCATGGATGCCCTGAAGCCTGCAAGTCTACCGCCCACTGTAGTACTACAGTACAGTGTACCACTCTGGTACTACAGTACAGTATACCACTGGTACTACAATACAGTATACCACTCTGGTACTACAGTACAGTATACCACTGGTACTACAGTACAGTATACCACTCTGGTACTACAGTGCAGTATACCACTCTGGTACTACAGTACAGTATACCACTCTGGTACTACAATACAGTATACCACTCTGGTACTACAGTACAGTATACCACTCTGGTACTACAGTACAGTGTACCACTCTGGTACTACAGTACAGTGTACCACTCTGGTACTACAATACAGTATACCACTCTGGTACTACAGTACAGTATACCACTCTGGTACTACAGTACAGTATACCACTCTGGTACTACAATACAGTATACCACTCTCAATTACCTACAGTACAGTATACCACTCTGGTACTACAATACAGTATACCACTCTCAATTACCTACAGTACAGTATACCACTCAGGTACTACAATACAGTATACCACTCTGGTACTACAGTACAGTAAACCACTCTGGTACTATAGTACAGTATACCACTCTGGTACTACAGTACAGTATACCACTCTGGTACTACAGTACAGTATACTACTCTGGTACTACAGTACAGTATACCACTCTGGTACTACAGTACAGTATACCACTCTGGTACTACAATACAGTATACCACTCTGGTACTACAGTACAGTATACCACTCTGGTACTATAGTACAGTATACCACTCTGGTACTACAGTACAGTATACCACTCTGGTACTACAGTACAGTATACTACTCTGGTACTACAGTACAGTATACCACTCTGGTACTACAGTACAGTATACCACTATGGTACTACAATACAGTATACCACTCTGGTACTACAATACAGTATACCACTCTGGTACTACAATACAGTATACCACTCTGGTACTACAGTACAGTATACCACTCTGGTACTACAGTACAGTATACCACTCTGGTACTACAGTACGGTATACCACTCTGGTACTACAGTACAGTGTACCACTCTGGTACTACAATACAGTATACCACTCTGGTACTACAGTACAGTATACCACTCTGGTACTACAATACAGTATACCACTCTCAATTACCTACAGTACAGTATACCACTCTGGTACTACAATACAGTATACCACTCTGGTACTACAGTACAGTATACCACTCTGGTACTACAGTACAGTATACCACTCTGGTACTACAGTACAGTATACCACTCTGCTACTACAGTACAGTATGCCACTCTGGTACTACAACACAGTATACCACTCTGGTACTACAGTACAGTATACGACTCTGGCACTACAGTACAGTATACCACTCTGGTACTACATTACAGTATACCATTTGTTAGTTTGTATTGTTATTGGCCCTGAAGTAAAACATTTGGACAGGCTTGTGTGTGTGTGTGTGTATGTGTGATATGTGTATGAATATGTGTGTGTGTGTGTGTGTGTGTATATATATGTGTGTATATGTGTGTGTGTATGTTAGTTATGTGTGTGTATGTGTGATATGTGTATGAATATGTGTGTGTGTATGTGTGTGTGTAGCCAAAACAATAGGGTGTGTAATTGTAGCCTCACAGCCTCTACATCTGTTGTGGTTGATGTGAACTGGTTTCCCCTGTGGTTCTCCTGTACATCTCCTGTCTATAAGCCTGTCCTATACCTCTCTCCATAACACACCCTTTTCATTGAAATGTTGCGAATTAGAACACATAGAATTGGAACACTAATTCCAGAACTATCAGCATTCTAGAATTATCCTGTGGTCGGTGTCCTGGAAATCAGCAGTGTATTATCTAATCAATGTAATCTCGAGCTGACAGAGACTTTCTTTTAGTCAGGTTGTGTCCCAAACGGCACCATATTCCCTACATACAGTAGTGTACTACTATGGGCCATGGTCACTGGTCAAAACTAGTGCACTACATTTGGAATAGGGTGCCATTCAGGACGTAGACACAGTAATCAGCTCAGAGACACCCTCTTCCATCACATTATGGCCCCTAACATTGATCCCTCCTTCCTCTGGTAAAATGCCAAAGATGATGATAAATCACCCTATTAATGAAACTGCTATGACGTCAGTGTAGTGATGATCAGTAGGCCTTAGAGACATGCTGTTCTGGGCTTTTCTCTGTTGTTCTGTTGTTTGTTTTGGTGTAGTCATAAGCCCTGTACCTCAACTTCTCTGTATCTATACATGCTGAGAGAAATAATCTTTTCCCCTTTACAATTACCGCATGTCACACTGACAACACATGACTCCTGCCTCCCATCCAGGCAGGTGTGTCACCTCGCTGCCTCCCACACTGTCAGCACAGTAGAAACATGTCCCAGATCCTTCTCTAGCAAAACAATAGAGTGATGGATAGCAAAACAATATAGTGATGGATTTCAAAATAATATAGTGATGATATCAAAACAATATAGTGATGGATTTCAAAACAATAGAGTGATGGATTTCAAAACAATAGAGTGATGGATTTCAAAACAATAGTGATGGATTTCAAAACAATAGTGATGGATTTCAAAACAATAGAGTGATGGATTTCAAAACAATAGTGATGGATTTCAAAACAATAGTGATGGATTTCAAAACAATAGTGATGGATTTCAAAACAATAGAGTGATGGATTTCAAAACAATAGTGATGGATTTCAAAACAATAGAGTGATGGATTTCAAAACAATAGTGATGGATTTCAAAACAATATAGTGATGGATTTCAAAACAATAGAGTGATAGATTTCAAAACAATAGTGATGGATTTCAAAACAATATAGTGATGGATTTCAAAACAATAGTGATGGATTTCAAAACAATTGAGTGC